>NW_028164098.1:0-17500 GCF_964263955.1 Coregonus lavaretus
TATAAAATCTTTCAGTGATAATGCCCGAGAAGCCGGTGTTTGGAGGATATATTGGCACGGGTCTTGTTAAGCCCGAGACGAAGACGAGTGCCGGCAAACCGTGCCAATATATCCTCCAAACACCGGCTTCGAGGGCATTATCACTTTTATACAAAGGGTTACCAACATATTCAAATACTGATTAACATACTTTCATTAAAAACGTTATTTTGATGAATTTATTCATACTATTTCATCCTTCCACAAGGCCTATACTGCACAGGTATAATAAAAGTCATACAAATATCATTGTCATTATTATAGGCTAATAGCTTTAAAAAAAAAAATGAGAACAAGAAGAAGATGTATAAGTACATTTCGATTCTTTCGGTTCTGGAAACAGGCCTATCTACTATTTCGTTTAGTTGACGCAAGCATGATAGGCCTACTTTCACTGGTCTCGTACAATGTGGCGAACTGACCATCAAGCTCTAAACGTTATCATGGTGGACTAATTATGTTCATCCGAAACACAGCAACCGGAATTATTGCAATACTGTCCATGACATCACAGTTTGAAAAGAGGCAAGAAGGGGGAAATGGCACCGCATGCATCTCCTTTCATTATTTTGGTATGGAACCACCAATAATGTTTTCTGCCCAAGGTTTTAAATGTGCTTTGGCATCTTTATTGGTGTTACTCTCACGCAAGGCTTCCTCGGGTCCAAATGTCAAGCAGATGCCTAAAATGGGGATGTTCTAAAAAATCTGAAACCGCACCTCCCAACCTCCCAATTCAAAGCCAAAACCCAACCGGTTCTTCAAAGGTAATTGGAAATTCGGTTGGTTCCATAGACTTTATTCGTTTTTTTTGTGTAATATTACAATTTATGGTTTAGGATTATTGCGTTTTTAATGACTATCTGCTCTTTTATAAGTCCTAAAATAGATCTCAATCAATGTGACACTGAAATGTTGTCGATGTCAGCAGACAGCAGTTATAGAAAGGCAGGAGCTTTGACTGTTGTTTTGTTTACCGATTTGATCCATGAGTATAGGCCTATATTGTCTGCAGTTTGTTTCCAAACGCTGAATCTGATTGCAAACGTGCACTGATTACGTTTCGGGAAGTTTTGGCTGGATCCATTAGGCCCCATAACACCTCTGCGCACATGGGGATTGGTCAATAAGGTCTTAAAAGCGTATTTGTAAAACTGAAAATGATGGTGAACATAATTTGAAGAAAACACGTTAACTAGGGATAGTCCTTTGAAAGAAATGAATTACCCATCGGCAGTCCCGCAATGATAGTGCCTGTAGCTGCCCTCTCTGTCTCCGGGTCTTCTTTTTTTTCCTAACGAAAAAGCATCGACTTGCGATTATTTTCGAGAGTTACATGGCCTATTAATAATATAATTATTTGCAATAGCATCGTTATAAGATGTATCTAATAACTAAGACATGGGTGTATGACAATTCAGCAGCTTCTGAATACGTATACAAGGTATATTGGTTGTATGGAACAAAGCAATTTAGATTATATATTTTAACGAGATGTCCTTGTGGTCATTCTTTCAACATTATTTTCTATGATGAAAATATTTCAGAAATGCATTATTCTATTATCCTTATGAAATACAACAGTTCACCGAAATTAAAAGCAGAAAATTATCACAAACAATATATCTCCTAACACTTATCAAGTCGCCTTATCAGCCATATCATAAATAATCATGATACAATATTATGCTGATATGATTACCTGATATAATTGCGTGTTAGTCCGCTGAAATGTCACATTTGATTTGATCAAGAAACTGTACAAGAGATAACGGACTTTCGTTTTTTCAGAGGTTTAAAAGAACTGTAATCTCCAGATGGCCCTCCCATTGAAAATGACCTGCCTTATTTTGTACTTAAGGTAACAAATGAACGAGGCAAGAGGACTTGATTTTTATGGCCGTTATGTCATGCATGGGGAAGTCCTTTCAAGGAAGATGGAGGAGTGTTGTCGTTGACTGAATGTTTATTTATATCAACGAATGTATGCTACTTTAGCTATAGGGTTACATGGATACATATTGTTGTTGGGTGGGGAAGATTAAAACTATAGCCTACCCTTTTTCTGACCTGACAAAGCAGCAGCAAGTTGGGGGGTAATTGATCATGATGTCACAGTCCATCCTAAAAACAAAATGTTAGCAAAAGTTAGCAAAAATCGGAAATCTTCTAATGATAATGTAAATGTATGTTTTCATAATGAATTACAATATGTCCAGGTATAGCCTCCATACACTATACTGGCTATGAAGCCAAGCCAGTGAAGCAACTAATTGTATAATATAAGTATATACCATAAGTATATACACCTAAACATAGCCCCATCTGGAAACATGGTCATTTTCTCCATATCCCCATAATGAGGTCATTCTTATAAAGACTAGCTTCCCAAAGCTTTATCACACACACACACACACACACACACACACACACACACACACACACACACACACACACACACACACACACAATCTTATACAGCTAACCTTGTGGGGGGACACAATTCAGTCCCATTCAAAATCCTATTTTCCCTAACCCTAACCCTAACCCTAACCCTAACCTTAACCCAAAAACCTAACCTTAACCCTAACCCTAAACCTAACCCTAGCTCCTAACCCTATTTTTTGACCTTGTGGGGACTAACAAAATGTCCCCAGTTGGTCAAATTTTTGTTTGTTTACTATTCTTGTGGGGACTTCTGCTCCCCACAAGAATAGCTAAACATGTCCACACAAACACACACACTCTGCCTCCTGTCCTGCAGCCTAAAGTGCCCCTTCTTTTCTGGAGTGGACAGAGTGAGTCTTCTGGACATCCAACAGCTCTGGCCAGCTGTTGTCCAGCTGTTGGGAGCGGTCAGTGACCAAGTCTCTATACCCATCATAGACATCCCATCACAGACACGGCCCATAGGCTGATTCTCTATACCTGTCCTGTCATGGCTGTGCTCTGATGAAAGGAAGTTAGGGAACAGTTGTCTTCTGTTTCATACAGGGAAGAAGGAAGGAGACTTCATATCCTATTGGAAAGGGGACTTTTCAAAACCTCGGTCTGGCACTCAACGGTACGGTATACTATTTCCTATTTGATTTATTTTGAATTCAGATTGGGCAGGCATATGGCTGGGAATATGACATGGCAATCATTTTCAGCACCAGGACAGTACTGTCATAGTCATGTGCAGAACCTGGTTGACTTTTGCAGTCTGGTTGACTGTTGCAGACCGTTCTCTCTCCCTTTGGTTCTCGTTCCTGAGTCGAATTCTCAAAGGTGAGTTCGTGATTCTAAGGCGAGTTCTGAATAAGCCGTTCGGTGATGTAAGTGGTGGGGATATGTTTTATGGGATGTTTTCTCATGAGACCATATCTCTCTGACAACTTACATTACTGCCTCCCCTCCCCCGAACCACATAAAGATATGCAAGGGAGTGCCGCCCCGCCTAGACGTGACAGTCTGGGGTGTCTGACACTTGTCGGATTACAAGGAGGGGAGATCAGTGATCACTCTATAGGCTGTTGGGCTGTTGGATGGAACTACTGCTTTAATCTATCTGCTTATACATCACCATCATATCACATCGCTGCGCTGCTACTGTTAATAGATTGGCCCTGAGAGATGGGTAATAGAATAGAATGGGATGGAATGGGATGGAATGGAATAGAATGGGATGGAATGGAATAGAATGGAATGGAATGGAATGGGATGGAATGGAATAGAATGGGATGGAATGGGATAGAAAATAAAACAATTCACCAAGATATTCACCTATTTGTCAAACATAGCCTACACATTATAACACACTGGAGTACATTTCCATCATTTGGAAATGAACTCTGCTGTAAGTTTGGCAAGAAGCTTTTATGGAAGGAGGCAGTTCCTTTCCGGATGGCGAGGGTCAACTTATTCAAATGCTCTCTTCTGACATACTGCTGTACACCACCGGGCCATTCAGCCGCACTATGACAGTGTTATTAGATCCTAAGTACATCTCAGGAAGTGTGGCCCAGGCTTTACTGGCTATGCTATTGAATGTTAAAAGCCCACAAGGCGTAGGAGCGTAATCTATATAATATCCCATAAAGGTTTCATTTACAGAATGTCTGCTCGTTTCTCACCTCAGTGTCTACATCCTAAAAGGCATCCTATCCCCTACATGACGCACTACTTTTGACCAGGCCCCATAGTGCTCTGGTCAGAAGTAGCACACTATGTAGGGAATAGGGTGACATTTGGGACGCAAACCAGTGAATTCCATAAGAGTTACATTGTATCAAGCGTCAAATCTAAACAGGATCTGTTGGGCTGGTTTCCAGCTAGGAGTTCCTAAAGGATCCGTCAGGAAATTTGATGGAAACCACTGAAACCCAATCTTCAGTTAAAGCTGTTTTCTGGCCCTGCGAGGGGCTAGTTTCTGTACTAAATGAAGAGCCAATAGGTGGGGGGAAAAGGGGGGATATGACTTTCAGTGAATCGCCCACAGTTTGCAATACAAAGACAGAGTTCCCTGACATTCCAAGGATGGGAAAGCTACCGTAAGGCGTGTACATTAAATACACAGATTGGGCTGGCACAGACAAACACAGACCAACAGAGTGGTCAACCACATGTTGTGAGAGTTGTTATGAATGGGGTTAGTTACAATAGGGTGGGTGGGTGGGTGCCAATGTCCCCACTCTCCACAAGAGCTCATCATATCAACTCCAAAGCACCAGGAGGGAGACCCAGAGACCCAACGAGACCCCAGTTGGGAGCAGCCCTCTGTGGGGATGGAGGGCACCAGAGCCAGGGTACAGGGCCTTCCTGGGGCCTCGGAGGTCCAGCCCTCAGCCAGTTCCTGTGGCCCTCTTGCTAAAATAATATCCAGTGGCTCCAGTCACTGAGCCTGGTTAATGCATCTGTCCAAGGCCTGCAATTACCTGGTCATAACATTACCCCAGCCCGCAGCCAGCCAACCAATCAGGGCCGGGCTTCTATAGGCTTCTAAACAGCGCACATTTCGCCAATGTCAAGCTGTTTGATCTCTGAGGGTAGTATTGCTGAGAGAAATATATCAGGAGAGAGGTGAGAGGCCGAAGAGATGTATTTTTGTCTTCTACCTAGCTCCTATTGTTTGGAGGTATCCACCTTCATCACACACTGGAACATGCGGGGCATACTACAAACGCATCGGTGCACGCTTACACACACACACACACACACACACACACACAGATAAGCATGCATGCAGCATTGCGCATGCAATATGTTTATACACTTTTAGTAAGATGGGCATGTGTTACAAATGTGTTGCTTGTAAATCAATCTGACAATTTGTTTTTAATATGTCAAATAATTAATCAGCTCGAGTTTTTAGATGTAAGCTATCCGTTATTTACGTGGGGTTTTAAAATCATGAAAATGATCTAATTTCTGTAGGCCTATAGCTGCACTGTGTTGTACCTGCATACTGCCTCTTTATTTTATAGCTTAATGAAGCATGGACGTTTTGCTTGTTTGATAGTCCAGCGTCGTCTACGTGCCATGTTTTGCTGCTGTGCCTATGAACACTGGTGGTATATAGTGCCTCGGTGTCTGGCTACTGAAATACATAAAAAGGCGCGTGATTAATCGTGCCATTACCAGGGTAATTTTCCCTCTTATCGGCGCGGGACTGCAGAGTGATTTGCTTTTCATATAATTGACTGGCCAGTCCTTGTTTTCACACATTACTACATTGTAAAAAGTCAAGGTGCGATAATAAAAGGCAGAAGTGAGCGCTGTGTAATTATAAAACACACACATTTGTAATCCCGAGCCATCAAAGCAGTGAGGCATAATTATAATTAGTATGACAACCGATTGTGTTTGTTTTCCAGACTGATTTTTAACGGGTTTTGATTTGTAATCGATTCGTTTAATCATAATTATCTTAATCAGAGGTAAATAATCAAATTGAGGGGATGAATTAGTGCTTTAAGAAAGCCTAGAGGAACATTTTACCGGCTGGTTTATCATTATGTCCATTACATAGAAATGAAAATATCCTTGATTTTGACCCACTTAACATGCAAGAAAAATAAAGCAAACACTACTTAAGTAGGCCTAGCCTAGGTAAATTAATGTTTGCTTGGAAATGCAATGCAATAAGGCTATATTGATATTGTTGATTACATTGTAACTAAATCTAGGCCTGAAAAAAATTAAAACAAGGTGACATTTATCCAGTTATTCCTACATTTTTTATTATTTTTATTATGAAAAAATCCCTCGTAATAATTTATACAATATTAATATAGCCTTATTGCGTTGCATTTCAAATCAAACATATTAATTTACCTGGGCTAAGCCTACTTAAGTAGATTTTGCTATATTTTTCTTGCATGTTGAGTGGGTCAAAAAAGGATGTTCTATATTTGGGTCGACTGTTAGAAAAAAAGATCATGGGTGATGGGTGATCTGTATTTTCGTTTAAAAAAAAGTGGGTAACAAACGTTGGAATGAAGACATTAACGTTTTTCTTTTTTAGATACAGCCTATTTGAGATAGCCAATGAATCTCTATGAATTAATGTATCAGTTTCCGTGTGTGTGTGTGTGTGTGTGTGTGTGTGTGTGTGTGTGTGTGTGTGTGTGTGTGTGTGTGTGTGTGTGTAATGTATATGCTGTACTTTTCCTATATTAGAAAATCTATAGGCCTATAGAAGATTGTGGTTCCCCTTCGCAATCATCGGCGCAATGCAGACTCTTCCCCCCGTTGTTGCAAGAGGAGTAATCGGCTATATAGGCCAGTCCAGCATCCTCTTTACACAGCCAGACAAAGCTAATGATCGGATTCAAAGTGACCATGAGGCCTATGGATTACATCGCGATGAAACCAACGAATAAACTATTAAAATGAATATTAAACGAGTCATAATAATTGGATAGTGGATAGGTCCATTAAAGAATTGAAAGTGTAAAAATCACGCGTTCAAAATAACCACGTTGAAGAATCAATTCAGATAGTCAACAATTAGATTAACGTTTATTCCAGTTGCATTCAGGGTTAGTGAGCGAATTTTATGGAGTTTAAGCTATTTCCATTCCCTTATTTAAATTGCCAATACGGCATATAGGCAGGCACTACATAAGCTTAGAATACATCATATGCAATAACATTCCTATAACTATATGAATTGCTTCGACTTGTGACCTTATAAGATGATGTATGCAACCCACATCGCTGTTTAAATTATGTTATAGGCCTAAGCATGAATCATGTTATAATTTTTAATAAATGAACGGCACATTTTTCACTAGGGTAAAATAAAAAAGAACGGTAGGCTATGATTCATTTATAAAATAATGGATTGTAGTATGTTGTGTACTCTATATATCTCATATTTGCATGCGAAGGGAAATCCTACAAGGCATTTTGACACAAAACAGGCAGGAACGATAACATAATTAATTCCTGATCACATTTGGTATTGCATAAAAGGCCTTTCTTCAATTAGAGCATGGATTTCTCTCCAAGAGTTTTTGTGTTTCGTTTTCAGATGTTTTCATTATACAGTTGCCTGACATATGAATTCAATTAATGAACGGCAAATCTTCACACAATATTTATGCCCTATGTTCTATCCTTCGATGCGTCAGGGACACATTGCAAGACCTGGTCACAACGATTTAGACCAAATAATAAGTAAAAAAAGAAATCCATTCAAGTAAAATTAGCCTACACTCTTAGAAAAAAAGGTTCTGGATAGAACCAAAAATAGTTCTATTGCTTGCTTCATATATGACACCCCTTAAGGGTTCTATATGGTGCCATGTATGAAGCAAGCAATAGAACCCTTTTTGGTTCTATCCGGAACCTTTTTTTCTAAGAGTGTATATGCTTCGTTTATGCGAAAAATATACAATCACTACTGGGACTTTTTTCTTCTGAAGTCGACAATCTTCTCATCGAATGTGGAAAAACTAACATTGCTACCCGTTAAGGTAGACCACACTCTCTCTGCACCAAGAAGGCATAGTCCAGTATCACTAGGTGGCGATAGAAACCCCCACTAAAACACACCATGGTTTCAGAGAAACCTGCCAACCTTTCGCCTCAGTTGAAACAACCAAAACCAAAACATGTTTCAGAGAAACCTGCCAGCAGCATTCAGGAAGAACACAACCTCCCTAATGAACAACATCAATTACTGTTTTCCTCTAGAACATGAGTTCCTGCTCTGTAGTTAACTTGCTTACCATTCAGGCCCATTCCAGCTGCTCCTCCAATCAGATCCCACTGGGCACACACTGGTTGAAACAACGTTGTTTCCATGTCATTTCAATGAAATCACGTTGAACCAACGTGGAATAGATGTTGAATAGATGTCTGTGCCCAGTGAGATATCAACCATCCATCAATCCCATCAACACCTGGGGCGAGTGACTAGGAAGGATACAGTTTATGTCAAAGTTTACTTTTCGTAGCAGGTTAGAAGAACTTAAGCAGCAGGTTAGGATAATTTATGTAGCAGGTTAGGATAATTAGGTTAGGGTTAGCTAAAATAAAAAATACATCTACTTTTGACATCAATTTGACATAAACTGTATCCCTTCTAGACATGGCCACGTCTAGCTGGACAGTGAGGGAGAGAGTTCTAATCCCCACTGTTGTGCTCTTGAGTCTCTCTCTCTCTATGCCTCCCTTGGTTGCTCTACCAGTCACTCATCTGTCTCTCACTCTCCCCATCTCTCTACACCTCTTTTCTCTAGAATGGTGATTACAGCCAGCCTCCCCATGGGGCCCGAGGTGACCCAGGGTGCCCCTCTCACCCGCTCTGACCGCCTGCGTGGCCCTGTGGGCGGCCGCGGGTCGTAAGAGGCTGGCCTGGACCGCCACAGGAATGCCCCCGGCTCCAGGCCTTACTCACAGCTGTTGGCATACACTCAGCCCTCTGGCTCAGACCGTCCAGACACACTGTGCACTTCCCCCACATTCCTCCACACGTTGTTCCTCCTCAACCCCAAACTGACTGACATCTAGTCAAACCCAAAGCCAGCCTGGACAACCTAGTCCGTGCCAGACAGAGACTGGTGGATATTTGTGGCCCGACTGACTGACAAGGGAGATGCACTCCGCACACAGCATGGAAAACACTGTCTATTGAATACTACAGATGGTGTAGTCAAAGTAACATTATATACACAAAACAATGGAGAATTTTATAAAACCATTAACTTTGATGCCACTGATAATTATGGTGGAATCATATCATTAGGAATTAGAATATAATTTAATGGGATCTCGAGGGATGGAATATACTGTATTGCATAAACATTTATTAAATTATGAGCCAACGGAAGAGTAGTACAACATGACGCACATTTTGATTACACTCCATGAAGTCATCTATTAGCTAGATATTTTCCTCATTAAAGATCTCTATTTTTTATCATTAAATTATATTGATACAGTCAGCTAGAGAACTAGAACCCCCCATTCTAATCAAGCTCTGTATAAAATCAATCATCCTCCGGTTTCAGTGGCCACAGTTTTACGGCTGCTGCAGACGTGCGGGGCTGGAGAAGCTAAAAGTGGAGGGCCTGTACCTGGATTATGTAGCCGTTTGAAGTTTCTCCCTCTCAGATGGGCCCTTCAGTGAAAAGACACAATCAAACTGGGCCCCCTTCCCAGTTTAAAGGGACAAGAGTAGGACCACCAACAGCCAGGGAGAGCCAGGGCTGGGGCCTGCTTTTATGGCCTCGGTTGGGGCTGAGGGGGTTGAGGGGCCAAGGCAGGCCAGTAGCTAGCTGGGAATCCATTTCAGCACTGGAAGTGAAGAGTTAGATAATGGCCTTCTTCCCACAGGGGTGGCTCGATGCGTTGTAAATCCTAGGAGTCCCGACTCCCATACTCCTTTTTTACTAGGTGCTTACCTTGCCTACTGATGTGAATGGATGGGTGAGTATCCAGTTTCAATTTAAATTAGAAAGAATAGAAATGAGACTGAAAAAGGGAACTTGTTTAGGGCACTTAAAAGGCAGAAGTCTTTTGTTTTTCTTTCTTTCCCTGTAAAGACAAAGGCTTCAAAGCGACATAGAAGGGGATATCTTAATCCACTTTTCCTTTGTTCATTTGTTTTTTTCGGAGACAATCGGCTTGGGTTGAGCTATCTGTACCAGAGAGAGAGAAAGAAAGAGCTAGAGAGAGACGTTGAAAGAGAGAGAGAGAGAGAGAGAGAGAGAGAGAGAGGGAGAGAGAGAGAGAGTGTGAGAGAGAGAGAGAGAGAGAAAGAGAGAGATGTTGAAGTAAAACAGAGAGCCTAAAGAACCCTCTATCTCCACCCATCCTGATCAGTTAGTCTCTCCAAAATGGCCGCCCATGTACCACTACCACACACTCCTTCCTCCTTCGAGCTGGCTACCACAGAAACAGGTCGTTACCATAGATACAGGGGTCAGACCCGGTATGACCTCAGAGCAACAGGATGCCAGCGGCCAATCACGGCCTCCCTCACGTCCCTCTGGGTTAGCGGTGGCATAGCGTGAGATGTAACAGATGCTTGCCCTCCTTCACCAGTCAGCCACAGCGAGGGAGAGGCTTGCATTTCATCATCCTTCTTCACAGCTCCAATGGCAAAATGCAATAGAAGCATAAGCCACAACACTCTTGAGTGTAGGGGAGTCTTGTATTTAAAAACAAACAAATGTTGGCCACAAAACATGTATTGTTTGACCATATGGACCACACATATACTAATATTTGCGGAATTGAATCAACTAAGGAAAATTGAATTGACAACAAATCAACCCAGATTGCGTTTCCTATTACACAACATGATGAAACTACACCTCCCATGATCCTCTGTAAGGGCTTCATCATAAACCTTGGTGGTCAGAGTAGCCTAACAACATTGTTGAAAGCTGTGGAGGAGCGGCCAATACTAAACAGAGCCGGTCCCATGGTGTTAGCACCTGGGTGGGCAGGCAACTTTCCCATGTCACAGCGGCCCTCGCCATTCCTGTCACACCGATTACACGCCCTGTAAAATACTTGAAATAGTGTCGCATTAGTGAGAATATGTGAATAAGATTGACCGCTCTGCGATAGCCGGGGTTTGCGTTCATGTCAGTGTGTCGTGGCGTGACGCCTACGTGACAGGGACAAGTAGGTGGTGCCACTTCATAACAACAACACTACTTTACCCAACGGCCTGCGGAAAGGATGTTTTCCCAGGCGTTTAAACATTATCTTGGTGCCCTGTTTGGACGATTTGAAATCATGAAAATCAGTCACACACATCAGTATTCAACCCTCTAACCCACTTTCTAAACCCTTTCGAATGAACCTGAAGTACACTAAATGACCAAAAGTATGTGGACACCTGCTCGTCGAACTTGGGCATTATAATGGAGTTGGTCGCCACTTTGCTGCTATAACAGCTTCTACTCTTCTGGGAAGGCTTTCCACTTGATGTTGGAACATTGCTGCGGGGACTTGCTTCCATTCAGCCACAAGAGCATTGGTGTGGTCGGGCACTGATGTTAGCCGATTAGGCCTGGCTCACAGTCGGCGTTCTAATCCATCCAAAGGTGTTCGATGGGTTGAGGTCAGGGCTTTGTGCAGGCCAGTCAAGTTCTTCCACAGCGATCTCGATAAACCATTTCTGTATGGACCTTGCTTTGTGCACGGGGGCATTGTCATGTTGAAACAGGAAAGGGCCTTCCCCAAACTGTTACCACAAAGTTGGAAGCACAGAATAATCTAGAATGTCATTGGATGCTGTAGCGTTAAGATTTCCCTTCACTGGAACTAAGGGGCCTAGCCCGAACCATGAAAAACAGCCCCAGACCATTATTCCTCCTCCACCAAACTTTATGGTTGGCACTATGCATTCGGGCAGGTATTGTTCTCCTTGCATCTGCTAAACCCAGATTCTTCCGTCGGACTGCCAGATGGTGAAGCGTGATTCATCACTCTAGAGAATGTGTTTCCACTGCTCCAGAGTCCAATGGCGGTGAGCTTTACACCACTCCAGTCGACGCTTGGCATTGCACATGGTGATCTATGTGTGGCTGCTCGGCCATGGAAACCCATTTCATGAAGCTCCCGACTAACAGTTATTGTGCTAACGTTGCTTCCAGAGGCAGTTTGGAACTCGGTAGTGAGTGTTGCAACCGAGGACAGACGATTTCTACGTGTTACGCGCTTCAGCACTCATTCTGTGAGCTTGTGTGGCCTACCAATTAGCGGCTGAGCCGTTGTTGCTCCTAGATGTTTCCACTTCGCAATAACAGCACTTACAGTTGACCTGGGCAGCTCTAGCAGGGCAGAAATTTGAGGAGCTGACTTGTTGGAAAGGTGGCAACCTATGATGGTGTCCACATACGTTTGTATATATAGTGTATATACTTGTTTTGAGAATCAAAGGAAAGGCAGATACCTAGTCAGTTGTACAACTGAATGCATTCAACTAAAATGTGTCTTCTGCATTTAACCCAACCCCTCTGAATCAGAGAGGTGCTGGGGGCTGCCTTAATTGACATCTGCGGCGCCCGAGGAACAGTGGGTTAACTGCCTTGCTCAGGGGCAGCACAACATATTTTTAACTTGTCATTCAGGGATTCAATCCAGCAACCTTTCGGTTACTGGCCCAACACTCCTACCCACCAGGCTACCAATCAGTGTCATTACTGAAGACAGACAGAGACACCCATTCATAAGGTGTTGTGTTGTGATTTGTGAGCAATGCTGGGGTAGACTTTATGGTGTAAACCCCCTGTGGTAATGACTTACAACTAATGACCACAGAACACCACACACTGCTACAGGGGCCCCATGTCTGAGACACAAGTCAGAACAACAAATCACCTATTGCTGAAAGTAGGGACAGTGGCAGTGCCTCTTAGACTAGAGGATAGCACCTGCTAATTGTTGTGAGGCATAAGGGTCTCTTACTGTTGAGGCACAGGGACTGTTGTGGCTGGCTATTCCAAGATGGCTGCTCACTGTTGTGGCTGGTTATACCAAAATGGCTGCTCACTGTTGTGGCTGGCTATTCCAAAATGGCTGCTTAACCAAAGGAGAAACATCACCTAAAGTAACCTCAGAGCAAAGGAAGAAAAAAATACAAAACATTAAAATGAAAAAAAATCTCTGTTGAGTGAAGAAAAGCATAAGCATTGCTTTATGTTCTGGCTACATAAAGACTATTAGTCAATTTGAAAATGACTAATTATGATGAGGGTAGGACGAAAGGGTAGGTCCAAAACAACAAAAATGAAGACGGAGAAATTCAAAATAAGGTTAAAACTAGTCCTGTAGTAGCCTGGTAGAGGTAGTTGTTATTGCAGAGACCAGCTAAAGTCCTGTGCTTTACCTGCGACAGAGAGAACATGTCGTTTCTCACCTCAAGTTCAAGGGCCAACATCACACACACACACACACAGCACAACACAGCACACAGCACACAGCACAACACACACACACACACACACACACACACACACACACACACACACACACACACACACACACACACACACACACACACACACACACACACACACACACACACACACACACACACACACACACACACACAACAAACACATGCTCATAGTTCACACTTCATTCATTAGCTTAACTAAAATCCATCCAATGGTTTGACTGTTTGTGGCCTGTGTATCTTTAAGGCACCTTGTTTTGGGGGTCGGAGGCCAAGAAACACTGTTTTCCTTTTTCTCTTAATTTGGTCTCCAGGCAGCCCTGCCATTATGGCTCTTCATTTAAATGAATCTCCCTCACGCATCGGAAATCATCCAGAGGTATGTCTGTAAACCAATGTTTATATTGTTTCTATATATACAGTATATATTGTTTCTATATATAGAGAGAGGGCCTTGTGTTTTGGTGGTACAGTATCCCTTCATTGAAACATTAATTAAGATGAGGTTAACTTATACTACTGTATGTTATATAGGAGTTGGTATACGATGCAATTCAGACTTTACTGTGGTTCTTTGTTGAGTAGCTATGTGACAGAGCTGTCTTATAAAGAGAACTTCATGACAGATTGAGTGTACTTTGCGGGTTAACCTACCCTGTTAGTCGAAAGACAACTTTTACAGGCCTATTAAAATGGCAAAATATACGTTTTTTTTTTGTCGTTTTTTACCTCACCTCTGCATGCGTGTAAACTAAGAGTTTGTAATTTCCTGTGAACGTCTCTGCCTCCAATCCTCCTGTGTTTAATTTTTACTATCTTTTTTAACCATTTAAAGTAGAATATTCTTTCACTCTTCAGCATGTCTTCCTGCTGTAGGGCTGATTCCAACTTCTCCAATGTGTGTGTCTGAGGTCTGGTGCCTCTAGTACTACATTTATATCAGCAGGCTATAGATATTTTCTACCATGAAACCTATTTTTATGTCGCGAGCAACACATTTTTTTTCTTCACTCTCAAAATTACAATTGTTTATAGAGAAATAACGAAATTTCATGTTCTGAGTCCATGTCAATGGTTAAATCACATCAGAATATTTTCTTTTAGGTCTGCAAGAAAACGAACACATTTATTTTTGTGTGTAATTCCCAATTAATTGCGCATCTGGACCTTTAATTGCGCATCTAGCGAGTGAGGTACAGACGGTTCTGTACTGCTGCTGCTCATTTCTTGGCAAAGTTAGCAAATAACAAATAATAGATACAAATTATGTACTTAATCATGATATACTTCTGCCAGGTAAGCCTACTTTGCAGTTAACATTTAATTGAGAAGTATTTTCTGTCAACCCACAAGATGGCTATCACATCAACTGGCTACACATGGAGTGATAGACAAATGCCTGCACCACACAGACAGACAGGGACAATACTGCTGGAAATTAATTGGCAGATATTGTGTTAGGTTTGGCTTTTTAAGCCAATGGTGGCTAGCAAGGGGTGGGATAATGTCAATGTTGGGTTCATTAGATAGTAGCTGGGAGCTTGCTGTGTCTGATACTTGTGAGATTTGTTTATGACAGTTTGTGATGGAACACGTGAAAAATTGCACATACCTTAGGAATTGTTTGGTAGCTAGCGATCGACCTGTTGGAGACCCCTGATATAGACAGGCAGACAGGCATGCAGACAGGCAGGCAGGCAGGCAAACAGACAAGCAGACAGACAAGCAGACAGGCAGACAGACAGACAGGCAGACAGGCAGACAGACAGGCAGACTAGGCAGGCAGGCAGGCAGAGGGGTTGAAGCTGAGCACAGTATAGAAATATAACTACTAGAACAGGAGAGAAGGCCCTCATCACAGGAATATTGACTTGAATGGGAATATCCGTTCTAGTAATTGTATTTGTATGTAGAACACCATCTCTACCGAAGGAGAGGAAGCAGCCATGTCTGTCTGACAGGCTTTTAATTCAACCTAGAACAGAGCAACTTCCAGGGAAAGCCAGGAAACAGACATCTAACCTGAGATTATTTTCCCCCATTGCTCCCATATTATCATAACATTGATATTTAAAGGGATCTACGATGGAATTCGATGTCGCCCTGTCTATTATAATGTCAAAGGTCAGTGTGTGTGTGTGTGTGCGTGTGCGAGTGCATGCACAAGACCAGGAGAGTGTGCGCATGTGTACCAGGTGAATGCGTGTGTGTGTGTGTGTGTGTGTGTGTGTGTGTGTGTGTGTGTGTGTGTGTGTGTGTGTGTGTGTGTGATGCTATAATCTGCAGTGGCGGTTTTCCCCACGGAGATATGGAAGGGAAGGCCTTTTACCTTCTCTGACCCTCCTTCTCTGACCCTGTCTCTCTCAGAGTGAGGTGAGTTAAGAGTTTATATAATGAATGTATTTATTATACTCTCAAGGGTTTATAATATGGCTGCGTTGACATGTGTAAGGTATACACAGAGCCATTATGTTGATTGTGTTATAATCTTTTGTGATGGAACAATTCCTTAATAACTCAATACATTTACTGTCAGGGGTTTGTACATACAGGATGTGAAGCCTACAATAGTTTGTTGTGTCCTATATAACATTTTGAAATGTTCAGCATAAGTTGCTGTATTATTCGGGCGTTAGTATTATTATACATGTGTAAATATAATCAATATGTATCATATTTTCTACACTTGTACGACCATCCTGAAATCTCCTGAGGTTACATTCTGTTTCGCTATATGCACATCGGTCACCAGGATGGTTATACAAGGCTACATATTTACAGGATTAGCCTACAAAGGCTAGATTATTTACTGGTGTTTTAGAACACAATAAAAACTTTATCTCAAGATATACTAGGGGTTTTGCTTTCACTCAGTCATTTTACAGCATTGGTGAAGTGTCCAATCGTTTCACCATTATGCACAGGGGAGATTTCTAGATAATATCAAGATAGCAGAAAACTAAGAGCCACCACTTGTGGCTGATTGATTGAACCCAGGCCCTATTTAGTGACCGTTGGGCCGGCTGGGTCCTGTGAGGTTGTGGCTCGTTGAGCCTGCTGCTATCTGAAGCTCTGCTTCCTTATCTGATCACTGTGATCACACCAGCCGTTCGGTCGGTCATCCCTGAGTCGACTGTACGTGGACCAGGCCGACCATGCGTGGACCGCAGTCCCAGTCACCCCTTTGGCCTTTGGTCATCAGAGAGAAAGGAGGATGGAGGGGCGTCTGGTCGTTGAGGGGGGCTAACATGATTAGGAGCATGAATGGCCACTGCAGCAGCCTTGATGTCACAAACAGCCTTAAATCAGCTGCTTTAGTGGACTAGTCCGGGTAGGGGCCGGTGGCTGTATAGACCAGCTGCTAGACGCCTGACCAGCCTGATGGGGGGACATTAACAAGACTGTCAGGATGACCTGGCCCCCAGGGGGTCACAGCTGGACCACCGACTGGCCAACACTTGTTCCTGTTCCTGATAGAGAGGGCTGAAAGGACTGTTTCCTAACAGGACGATGTCATTTCATAATTGGATTCATGTAATTAACATACTGTAAATGTTGCTGTAAATGCATGAAGAACATGCATAAAGAGCTTTTTCAAACGTAACTTTAAAAGAGTTAGACTCTGATTTTACTACGCACAAGATAATCAGTTAGATAATATTCTGTTAAATGCATATGAAAATATCACACTGTTTATTGCATTTGCATTACTTAAGAGTAATTCATTTCTACTGCATGCCATTTCTTTTTTGGAAAGGTTATGGAAATGTAACACATTTCTGCTAAATCATCTGCATATATCCAAAGGAGAGAATGAAAAATATGTATATATTATGTTGCAAATAATATAGTTGCCACAGTGATATTAAATCCGGATTATTCCCATGTACTGTAAATGAAACCACAACGTAATTGACCATCAGCTGTTTTAAAGAGCTCATGTAAAACGGTTCCGGTAAAGTGAGCTTTGCCAGAACACTGCCAGAGGAATCTTGCTGGATATCCAGGTCATGGACAGTTTGGTGGACTCACTCCAACGAGTGCACACTCCCACAA
>NW_028164098.1:20000-27594 GCF_964263955.1 Coregonus lavaretus
AGAGTTAACCGTGGTAGATGAGAGTCTCCCATTCATATGGCTGTATATGGGTTATACTTAATCTGTTCTGTACAGCACAGTGATTCTGCTCTGATAGTTAATTCATCTAATTCTCTGTGTTTAAAAATATATATATATTATTTTCTTCCTCTCGTCTTTTTATGATGGAGTTGTTTGATGAGCTTTCTCCCCGAGTGTCAGAGAGCTCCGTATTATTAATAGTGGCTGCATAGGGCTGGCCTGGACTGTGTACAGCCCTGTCACACACACACGGACACACACACATGCAAGCAAGAACGCGCACATGCGCACACACACACAAAACAGGAAATGCACAGGGCCAGGGCACATGTCTTCGGTTTAAATTATTCAGTCACTCCTGCACACTGTGGAAAGATTAATATTGTTACTGTAAAAAAAATTATTCACAGAATGTCGATAAATCATGCCGATATTTAATGGATAATGGAATGGTGCAACACTGTATTCCACATCACAGTGCTTTCCATTCACAATTTGCACCTGTCCCGATAATAAATGTTTTGAATACAATATAAATATGGAAAGCTCTGAAAGATCAACAGGCTGTGTAACCAGGGGAAATATTTACACATGGACCAGGCTAATATGGAGAGGGGCATTGTGCCAATCTAGTGTGCCAAGGTCAAATGGCGCTCATCTGTGTGTATTTGTGTGTGTGTGTGTGTGTGTGTGTGTCTCTCTCATCTCTGCCAGGTGCCCTTGCCCCCCTGCCCATTTTCCCTGCATTAGCCATGGGGAGCGATAAAAATGTGTCACTAGCTAATCATGATAGATGGTTCCTACCACTGTAATGACAAGTGCTCGGTTGCTGTATTCAAGACTACAGCTGGGGGTAAGCAAGCTCCATATTTGAACTTTTAGCTCAAAGCTATACAATCAATTCATATTTTTCCTCAGATATTACTGATCTGTTTCTGTATCTCTATATCAAAAAGCAGACACTATAATGTCAGATGACACAAAATGTGAAGAAAAACGATTCCTAATCAGCATCATAAGCGTCTCTGCTCTCATGCGTGACATCAATGGAAAGGCTTGTGTCCCATCATTTTTGTTTGTTTGTCTTGTTTCCTCACAGTACTGATAAAGGCTTCCTGTCTTCTCAGAGATAGATAGGCAATCACGCTGGAGCAGACCACGGCCTCCACACTCAACTCACTAGTCACCACAAACACACTGGGAACCATAGACATATCATCACTAGAACAGTTGAAAAACTCAGACCACTGTGATTCTATTTCAATCCTGAGAATAACTTAATTCCATCCAAACCCATTCATATTCATGGCAGATTACTTTCATCTCTCCTCCTTCCCAGTCAGTAAGTCCCTCGCTCACACAGAAGTCAGCCAGCCAGTCTGCCAGACTCCCCTCTTACCCCGGCAGTTAGAGAGGCTCTAGTCTGCACTCTGCCTTAGAGGGTTCAAAAGGTGGAGGAGAGGAGAGGCGATTGAGTTGTCAGAGACAGCCAGACTCTCTGGTCATCTCCATCTCTTTCCCCCTGGCTTTGATTTCCACTCTGGGGCCCTGGGAGAAGGAAGACCCTGAGAGGCAGAGGGGGCGCAGAGCGATTGGACGTGTCACGGCGCCCGGCACAACCCGTGATTTATCCTTGCCGGTCGGGACCCACGTGAACACGAAACATAGCACCTCATTTGATTATGATGATGCAGAATGTCGGAATTCTTCGATCCGTGTTCAGTTACAGTAATGGTTGGAATCCGTATGTGGACTGAGAAAAGGGACTTAAGGGAAGGGAAGTAACAATTTGGTTCCCATTTTTTTTCTCGCATATTTTGTTTTTTAGAAGGATGTGGGTTGGCGAGGAAGGGTGGATGAAATGGGGTTTGGGGGTGGTGGGTGAGGGAGGATTACGCATGCCAAAAGTTCAGGTGCGCCAGCTTTGAACGCATTAAAAAAAAATGAGAGAGAGAGAGAACAAACAAATGAGAGAGAGAGAGGGGAGATTTTGTTGGATGAAAGCCTGGCACACCCTGTATCCCCAGATATTTTTACGGCCGCCTTTCAAGATTACTGTTCAGAAATACCGTCTGGGAGGGGGGTGGAGGAGTGGAGGGAGGGGAGGGGGGTACAATTGTGAAATCAATTAGCCGGCGGCGCGGGGTGATGAGGTGTAGTAGGTTGACACCCGCTGTCCCCTGGATTATTGGCTGTGTCCCAAATGGTACCCTAATCCCTATATAATACACTAGGGCCCATAGGGCTCTGATCTAAAGTAGTGCACTAAATAGGGAATAGGGACGCAGACATTGTCAGCTAGCGCTAGACCGCCTCACGCCCACCTCCGCTACACTGGGCATCTGGACTACACATGTTAGGCTCTCCTACACCCCCCCCCCCCCCCCCACTCCTACCCCTCTTCCCCCCCCCCCCCCCTCACCAAACTACCGCCCCCCTGTGTTCCCCACTACCTTTACACCCTACACCCCTTCCCCCTTCCACCCTCTCTCCCCATATTGCAGTAAGGCCCTTGAACCCAGAGTAGGGTGGAGGAATATTCCTGGGATTGTGGCAGGAATGAAAAGCAAGGTCTTTTCAGCTTTGACTTCATTACCTTTGGTATTTACAAAATAAGGTACAGAAAATGTAGATGAATTTATTTAAACAGAGATACATTCATATGCCATAAGTAGCCAATGCACAAATAAAGTCTATCAAAATCCATTTTAAATACAATAAAGGAAATTGAACTTAATAATTACATCAGAATGTAGAATGTTTTCTTTAACAAGTTGCTTTTGCGATAAGATACCCCAAAAAAGAATGAGGTCAAACACTGTCCTCATCATGAAACACACTACAGCCATGAATCATAGGGTTACAGCAGAGATACAAGAGTCAAGTCAACTAGCTAGGAACAGTGACCGATGTTGTTCTTCCACCAAAGAGCCACGCTAAGGATCTCACAAGATAAGCAATAAATAATCTCCCTCTCCCAGCAGCCAGACACTTTCCATCCTTGGTGAGGTCACCAGAACCGTGGGTCCTCCAGGCTTCCAGGGTTCACCCCCCACCCCAGCCACCCTCCGCCACCCCCTGCTACCCCAGCCACAGTGGCCCACTGCTGGGCTGGTGGAATAAGTTAACCCCCTCTTGCCCCTGGAGTTCTGGAGCTCCCAGTCCCAGCTCCCAACTCCCAACCCACTGGTAGTGGTAGGAGATTAGAGGGCCAGCTAGGTGCCAGTGTTATCTGTGTTAGTGCAGAAAAGGTTACACTACACTAACAAGAATGTCGCTGGCCATGCTTGACAAACTCCAGCTGCCTATGCCTGCTCCTGGTGCTGCCCGCTTTCCAGGGCGGTGTGTGAGTGTGTGTGTGCGTGTGTGTGCACGCTTTCCAGGGCTATGTAAGCTCTGATGGCTGACTGAAGGGCAGAAGGTTCTACTTAAAAGCAGGGGAGGGGGCTGTTGAGGCGTCTCTGGAGATTAAGCACTCTAAATAGCCGTTTCCACCTCTCTGAGGGAGAAAATGGACCGACCGGACTCATCGCGACGCCATTGGTTGGTCTACATGTCTGTTGCCATACCCTGGTCCCTAGTCGCCCAGCAGATGAAATCATTTACCTTTATAACCTCTTGAACCTTCATGGTAGTTTTTGCTTTAGTTGTCATAGCCCCAAAAGTTAAACGTTTTTGTACAGAGGCTGAATTTATTTATTTTATTATAAAAATAAAAAACATTTATCGCTTGAAAATATCTAAACAATTTTCCTACAGCTTTCGATAATACAACGTTAACATAACATTTAACATTCATGTGGTATGTAGTATATATTTATTCCTAAGAATGAATATTTTGTTTCGCTATGTATTTTATCAAGGTATCATACTTCAGAAACCTCATGATAAAATCAATGGATATCAAATTTGAACCCATTCTACATATATTGGTATCTCCATGGTAACGTATTTAAGGAATGTAAGATTATTTTTCAAATGCAGAAACAGAAGTTTAAGAGGTGGCGCCAGGGCGGCGAACACACCACGCACCCCAAACCTTCTACCTCCCTCAATGATAACCGTCGGTCTTTTGTCACCGTGGCGATGGCGTCAGGCTTCCTGGTCATGTGACCAGTTAGTTGTCCTGGCCCTATTAGGTTGTCAGACTGTTGATAATGGAGAAGATTGCTTGTTTAGACTGTGTAGTGGCTCCCCTTAATTCACTGTGTGTGTGTGTGTGTGTGTGTGTGTGTGTGTGTGCGTGTGTGTAGTGGCCTCCCCTCTCTAATTCACCCTGGCTCTGCACTGACACCTTTAAATGGCTATCATCAGAAAATCCATTTTCCAGAAGGACTAAAAACAACAGGAGTCTTGGTTTGGAGGTTAATTTAGCTCCTCTCCTTAGGGCCTAATTACCCCCTCATGTTTAATCTGCAGTCTGGACCAAATCCTTTCCATCTCTCTCTGGCTGTGGCTAGGGCTGGGCTCTACCAACCAGGCAGGCCTCCTGGCCCCTATTATCTAATGACTGACCACTCACTCACTGCAGTCCTGGCTAGGGGAAATATATGGACAGTAAACAATGATATGAGTATTGTCTGGAAATGAACCATCATATTGTATCAAATGTTGTAGTATATCAGAGATTGGAGCAAAAATGGTGGATCACTTGGTATAGCCTAAAATGTAGTTTTTTTTTTTTTTGTCATTTAGCAGACGCTCTTATCCAGAGCGACTTACAGGAGCAATTAGGGTTAAGTGCCTTGCTCAAGGGCACATCGACATATTTTTCACCTAGTCAGCTCGGGGATTAGAACCAGCGACCTTTCGGTTACTGGCACAACGCTCTTACCCACTAAGCTACCTGCCGCCCTAGTATGATTATGCAATGAAGAAACTGAAGAAAGAGGGTTGCCATTTTCTTTTTAATATGGGAATCTAGGTTTTTTCCAAGAATATGAAAATGTGTTATTTCATGAGTTGTTAATCCAGTTGGCTACTAAAGTAACCAAAGATCTAATCCATCGATTTCACAGTAGATCTCCTACAGAGGAAAACCTCTAGTAATAATACATGCAGTAAAAGCAATCAGTGCCAATAAGCTGGATTTGAATACACTGGTCCATTGTTTGAAACAGAAGCAATGGCTTGTTCCCAAATGCCCTTCGGAGTCCAGTCTATCATTCCCAGCTCATAAGATCATCTTTGTTGGGGGAAATTGCAAAAACGGACAGCTTTCCTACTTGGCAGATAAATCAAAGAATCCATTTTGAAATGGTTAAAAACATGCGTTGCTTTGATCTTGCTCTTGACACATCTGGATAGACAGCAGAAGGAGGGATGTCATTTTTATGCAGCCATTGTAGTTCAGTAACTGCAGTCCTACAAGTAGAATTGATACAAAAGTGCTTCTTTCAATTAAATATATGGGGCGGAAACAAGAGATTGACCTATGCTAGTTCACTAAGCACTAGTAGCCTAAATCATGTCCTATGGTATTAGTTATATCCTAAGTGTGCTATCTGAACATTGTAGTTAAACACAATACAAGAATCAGCCTGGCATGTTCAATAGGCTAATGGTGTGGAATGATCAGATACAAATATGGTATATAGAACAAGCATGTCTCTGTGACAGAGCCGTTCATGACATATCTATCTCAAACATTCAACAGCGTTTGCCTGCTAAACGCGCCCCTGGTTTCAATAGCAGTCACGTGACTCCCCTGGATGCTTGCCCGAAAGTGGCCCTGCTAAGTCCAGCCAAATCTCTATGACACGCCAGATTGCCTCCACACTTAAAGCTAATACCCCTTATGCTACAGCTGGAGCCCCTGTAAGATGAGGTATTGCCTCTGCAGAGTCAAATACCACCACTGCCAGAAATATATATATATATACTACCAGTCAAAAGTTTGGACACACCTACTCATTCAAGAGTTTTTCTTTATTTTTACAATTTTTTACATTGTAGTTATTCATAAGGGGTATTAGCTTTAGTGAAGACATCAAAACTACGAAATAACACATATGGAATCATGTAGTAACCAAAAAAGTGCTAAACAAATCAAAATATATTGTGGAGGCCAGGTCATTTGATGCAACACTCCATCCCTCTCCTTCTTGGTAAAATAGCCCTTACACAGAATGGAAGTGTGTTGAGTCATTGTCCTGTTGAAAAATAAATGATAGTCCCACTAAGCCTAAATCAGATGGGATGGTGTATCACTGCAGAATGCTGTGGTAACCATGCTGGTTAAGTGCGCCTTGAATTCTAAATCAATCACAGACAGTGTCACCAGCAAAGCACCCCCACACCATAACACCTCCTCCTCCATGCTTTACCTGTGGGAACTACACATGCGGAGATCATCCGTTCACCCACACCGCATCTCACAAAGACACAGCGGTTTTAACCAAACATCTCCGATTTGGACCAAAGGACACATTTCCACCAATCTAATGTCCATTGCTCGTGTTTCTTGGCCCAAGCAGGTCTCTTCTTCTTATTGGTGTCCTTTAGTAGTGGTTTCTTTGCAGCAAATCGACCATGAATGCCTGATTCACACAGTTCCCTCTGAACAGTTGATGTTGAGATGTGTCTGTTACTTGAACTCTGTGAAGCATTTATTTGGGCTGCAATTTCTGAGGCTGGTAACTCTAATGAACTTATCCTCTGCAGCAGAGGTAACTCTGGGTCTTCCATTCCTGTGGCGGTCCTCATGAGAGCCAGTTTCATCGTAGCGCTTGATGGTTTTTGCGACTGCACTTGAAGAAACTTTCAAAGTTCTTGAAATGTTCCTTATTGACTGACCTTCATGTCTTAAAGTAATGATGGACTGTCGTTTCTCTTTGCTTATTTGAGCTGTTCTTGCCATAATATGGACTTGGTCTTTTACCAAATAGGGCTATCTTCTGTATACCCCCCTACCTTGTCACAACACAACTGATTGGCTCAAACACATTAAGAAGGAAAGAAATTCCACAAATTAACTTGTAAGAAGGTACACATGTTAATTGAAATGCATTCCAGGTGACTACCTCATGAAGTTGGTTGAGATAATTTTGATTTGTTTAACACTTTTTTGGTTACTACATGATTCCGTATGTGTTATTTCATAGCTTTATTGTCTTCACTACTATTGTGCAATGGAGAAAATAGTAAAAAATAAAATAAAAAACTTGAATGATTAGGTGTGTCCAAACTTTTGACTGGTACTATATATATATATATATATATATATATATATATATATATATATATATAGAGAGAGAGAGAGAGAGAGAGAGAGAGAGAGAGAGAGAGAGAGAGAGAGAGAGAGAGAGAGAGAGAGAGAGAGAGAGAGAGAGAGAGAGAGAGAATAGAGAAGTATGAAGAGTTTGATGCACACTTGTTGCTTCACAGATGCCTTTAGAATAAACCTTTTGCTCCATAAAAATGTGCAAAAGAGTAGGAAAGTGAAAACACACTGTTGTTGGACTGTCACATTGCATACACATACACTCACACCGGCATCCTGAACTACATAGCGCTGTCCGACTTCCAGAGTTACCAAAACACTGCTAATAGACAGTAGTAGTGACAGCGCTGT
>NW_028164097.1:5000-10000 GCF_964263955.1 Coregonus lavaretus
ATTGGTATTTCCATGAACTTTCTGAAAGGGCACAGGAATGCCCCTGTCTGTGTGCATGTGTGCGGTGCGCGCGTATGTCTACACTTTGTGTAGCCGTTAGCGATGATGCTAATGATAACCTTCTTCTGGTAGGGAAGGAATGGCTTTCCCCCAAAACCTTCGCAAGTAAATGTTAACTACAAAGTAGCCTATGCCTGCCTGGCAGAATTATACCGTGATCATTTGCATCACTCCAGTGGCCATTTGTCCTACAGCAACACCGCTTAACCAAACAAAGGTCTCTTCCTGGTGCACGCTTGCATTTAAGGGTAACTACACCCCAAAATCTAAATGTCTTCCATTTTTCCCAGACCTCAAAAATGGTCACCTGATAGGGTTTAAACATTGTTGTGGACATAGAACATCCAATTGTGCTGTTTTGCTATTAAAAAGGTGTACTTTTGAGAGCGAAAACCTGCCAAAACAGGGACAAACGGTCAACGGGGAAATCTAAACGGAGAAAAGGGAACTTGGGAATTAACAGAATCAGGCAAAACATTGAAGGGATTTTATAGTGCCCTAATGGACTACAGACATTGACAGTCTCCTAGACTAAAAACAAAGGCTGTATGTACTGCCTACATTTTGAGGGAAACGCAATGTCCATTATTTGATTTGATCAGGGCAGGGCAGGGCAGGGGAGCACACACAAACTGCATTTAGTCCAATAACAATCCATGATATTATTAGGGTGATAAATAAAAGGCAATTGCTCCATGACACAAGAGCACGCTCTACTGGGACAAAAAGCTTACAGCACCTGGTATTCCCAGGCGGTCTCCCATCCAAGTACTAACCAGGCCCGACCCTGCTTAGCTTCCGAGATCGGACGAGATCGGGCGTATTCAGGCTGGTATGGCCGTAAGCGAGGGAACAACTCTTGGTACACTATATAAAGTTAATGTGTCACTCACTCTGAACGAGACACAGAAAAGTATCCACTTTATGACACAGACTGAAGAAGCTCAAACCTTGCTTACATTTCCAAGATATATATATATATATTTGAGTCTTGTGGGGGTGGAAGAGGGCATATCCTATGTTGACTTATGACAAGTTCATGGACTAGGGCCCTATAAAATAGGCGTTGCGGACCGAATCACGGAATCCAGACATTAAACCCAAATTCAACAATATTCAAACATTTATTGAACTTAGTAGGAAATCAACTAAATCTATTCAACTTGTTAGAAAACATATTAATTTGCCCAAGCCAATCATAAGACATGAACAAAATGCATCAGTGATTGGTATTTCCATGAACTTTCTGAAAGGGCACAGGAATGCCCCTGTCTGTGTGCATGTGTGCGGTGCGCGCGTATGTCTACACTTTGTGTAGCCGTTAGCGATGATGCTAATGATAACCTTCTTCTGGTAGGGAAGGAATGGCTTTCCCCCAAAACCTTCGCAAGTAAATGTTAACTACAAAGTAGCCTATGCCTGCCTGGCAGAATTATACCGCGATCATTTGCATCACTCCAGTGGCCATTTGTCCTACAGCAACACCGCTTAACCAAACAAAGGTCTCTTCCTGGTGCACGCTTGCATTTAAGGGTAACTACACCCCAAAATCTAAATGTCTTCCATTTTTCCCAGACCTCAAAAATGGTCACCTGATAGGGTTTAAACATTGTTGTGGACATAGAACATCCAATTGTGCTGTTTTGCTATTAAAAAGGTGTACTTTTGAGAGCGAAAACCTGCCAAAACAGGGACAAACGGTCAACGGGGAAATCTAAACGGAGAAAAGGGAACTTGGGAATTAACAGAATCAGGCAAAACATTGAAGGGATTTTATAGTGCCCTAATGGACTACAGACATTGACAGTCTCCTAGACTAAAAACAAAGGCTGTATGTACTGCCTACATTTTGAGGGAAACGCAATGTCCATTATTTGATTTGATCAGGGCAGGGCAGGGCAGCACACACAAACTGCATTTAGTCCAATAACAATCCATGATATTATTAGGGTGATAAATAAAAGGCAATTGCTCCATGACACAAGAGCACGCTCTACTGGGACAAAAAGCTTACAGCACCTGATATTCCCAGGCGGTCTCCCATCCAAGTACTAACCAGGCCAAACCCTGCTTAGCTTCCGAGATCGGACGAGATCTGGCGTATTCAGGCTGGTATGGCCGTAAGCGAGGGAACAACTCTTGGTACACTATATAAAGTCAATGTGTCACTCACTCTGAACGAGACACAGAAAAGTATCCACTTTATGACACAGACTGAAGAAGCTCAAACCTTGCTTACATTTCCAAGATATATATATATATATTTGAGTCTTGTGGGGGTGGAAGAGGGCATATCCTATGTTGACTTATGACAAGTTCATGGACTAGGGCCCTATAAAATAGGCGTTGCGGACCGAATCACGGAATCCAGACATTAAACCCAAATTCAACAATATTCAAACATTTATTGAACTTAGTAGGAAATCAACTAAATCTATTCAACTTGTTAGAAAACATATTAATTTGCCCAAGCCAATCATAAGACATGAACAAAATGCATCAGTGATTGGTATTTCCATGAACTTTCTGAAAGGGCACAGGAATGCCCCTGTCTGTGTGCATGTGTGCGGTGCGCGCGTATGTCTACACTTTGTGTAGCCGTTAGCGATGATGCTAATGATAACCTTCTTCTGGTAGGGAAGGAATGGCTTTCCCCCAAAACCTTCGCAAGTAAATGTTAACTACAAAGTAGCCTATGCCTGCCTGGCAGAATTATACCGTGATCATTTGCATCACTCCAGTGGCCATTTGTCCTACAGCAACACCGCTTAACCAAACAAAGGTCTCTTCCTGGTGCACGCTTGCATTTAAGGGTAACTACACCCCAAAATCTAAATGTCTTCCATTTTTCCCAGACCTCAAAAATGGTCACCTGATAGGGTTTAAACATTGTTGTGGACATAGAACATCCAATTGTGCTGTTTTGCTATTAAAAAGGTGTACTTTTGAGAGCGAAAACCTGCCAAAACAGGGACAAACGGTCAACGGGGAAATCTAAACGGAGAAAAGGGAACTTGGGAATTAACAGAATCAGGCAAAACATTGAAGGGATTTTATAGTGCCCTAATGGACTACAGACATTGACAGTCTCCTAGACTAAAAACAAAGGCTGTATGTACTGCCTACATTTTGAGGGAAACGCAATGTCCATTATTTGATTTGATCAGGGCAGGGCAGGGCAGGGCAGGGCAGCACACACAAACTGCATTTAGTCCAATAACAATCCATGATATTATTAGGGTGATAAATAAAAGGCAATTGCTCCATGACACAAGAGCACGCTCTACTGGGACAAAAAGCTTACAGCACCTGGTATTCCCAGGCGGTCTCCCATCCAAGTACTAACCAGGCCCGACCCTGCTTAGCTTCCGAGATCGGACGAGATCAGGCGTATTCAGGCTGGTATGGCCGTAAGCGAGGGAACAACTCTTGGTACACTATATAAAGTCAATGTGTCACTCACTCTGAACGAGACACAGAAAAGTATCCACTTTATGACACAGACTGAAGAAGCTCAAACCTTGCTTACATTTCCAAGAGATATATATATATATATATATATATATATATATATATATATATATATATATATATATATATATATTTGAGTCTTGTGGGGGTGGAAGAGGGCATATCCTATGTTGACTTATGACAAGTTCATGGACTAGGGCCCTATAAAATAGGCGTTGCGGACCGAATCACGGAATCCAGACATTAAACCCAAATTCAACAATATTCAAACATTTATTGAACTTAGTAGGAAATCAACTAAATCTATTCAACTTGTTAGAAAACATATTAATTTGCCCAAGCCAATCATAAGACATGAACAAAATGCATCAGTGATTGGTATTTCCATGAACTTTCTGAAAGGGCACAGGAATGCCCCTGTCTGTGTGCATGTGTGCGGTGCGCGCGTATGTCTACACTTTGTGTAGCTGTTAGCGATGATGCTAATGATAACCTTCTTCTGGTAGGGAAGGAATGGCTTTCCCCCAAAACCTTCGCAAGTAAATGTTAACTACAAAGTAGCCTATGCCTGCCTGGCAGAATTATACCGTGATCATTTGCATCACTCCAGTGGCCATTTGTCCTACAGCAACACCGCTTAACCAAACAAAGGTCTCTTCCTGGTGCACGCTTGCATTTAAGGGTAACTACACCCCAAAATCTAAATGTCTTCCATTTTTCCCAGACCTCAAAAATGGTCACCTGATAGGGTTTAAACATTGTTGTGGACATAGAACATCCAATTGTGCTGTTTTGCTATTAAAAAGGTGTACTTTTGAGAGCGAAAACCTGCCAAAACAGGGACAAACGGTCAACGGGGAAATCTAAACGGAGAAAAGGGAACTTGGGAATTAACGGAATCAGGCAAAACATTGAAGGGATTTTATAGTGCCCTAATGGACTACAGACATTGACAGTCTCCTAGACTAAAAACAAAGGCTGTATGTACTGCCTACATTTTGAGGGAAACGCAATGTCCATTATTTGATTTGATCAGGGCAGGGCAGGGCAGGGCAGCACACACAAACTGCATTTAGTCCAATAACAATCCATGATATTATTAGGGTGATAAATAAAAGGCAATTGCTCCATGACACAAGAGCACGCTCTACTGGGACAAAAAGCTTACAGCACCTGGTATTCCCAGGCGGTCTCCCATCCAAGTACTAACCAGGCCCGACCCTGCTTAGCTTCCGAGATCGGACGAGATCGGGCGTATTTTTTTTTTTTTTTTTTTTTAAATTAACCCATCTTTATATCATAGCTTCATATTTCACATCTTCACATCATATCATAGCTCCACAGCTTCTTTTTACATATCATAGCTTCATATTTCACATCATTTCTTCACATCTCATAGCTTCACAGCTTCTTTTTTTACATATCATAGCTTCATATTTCACATCTAATAGCTTCACAGCTTATTTTTT
>NW_028164097.1:37500-40000 GCF_964263955.1 Coregonus lavaretus
GGCATATCCTATGTTGACTTATGACAAGTTCATGGACTAGGGCCCTATAAAATATGCGTTGCGGACCGAATCACGGAATCCAGACATTAAACCCAAATTCAACAATATTCAAACATTTATTGAACTTAGTAGGAAATCAACTAAATCTATTCAACTTGTTAGAAAACATATTAATTTGCCCAAGCCAATCATAAGACATGAACAAAATGCATCAGTGATTGGTATTTCCATGAACTTTCTGAAAGGGCACAGGAATGCCCCTGTCTGTGTGCATGTGTGCGGTGCGCGCGTATGTCTACACTTTGTGTAGCCGTTAGCGATGATGCTAATGATAACCTTCTTCTGGTAGGGAAGGAATGGCTTTCCCCCAAAACCTTCGCAAGTAAATGTTAACTACAAAGTAGCCTATGCCTGCCTGGCAGAATTATACCGTGATCATTTGCATCACTCCAGTGGCCATTTGTCCTACAGCAACACCGCTTAACCAAACAAAGGTCTCTTCCTGGTGCACGCTTGCATTTAAGGGTAACTACACCCCAAAATCTAAATGTCTTCCATTTTTCCCAGACCTCAAAAATGGTCACCTGATAGGGTTTAAACATTGTTGTGGACATAGAACATCCAATTGTGCTGTTTTGCTATTAAAAAGGTGTACTTTTGAGCGAAAACCTGCCAAAACAGGGACAAACGGTCAACGGGGAAATCTAAACGGAGAAAAGGGAACTTGGGAATTAACGGAATCAGGCAAAACATTGAAGGGATTTTATAGTGCCCTAATGGACTACAGACATTGACAGTCTCCTAGACTAAAAACAAAAGGCTGTATGTACTGCCTACATTTTGAGGGAAACGCAATGTCCATTATTTGATTTGATCAGGGCAGGGCAGGGCAGGGCAGGGCAGCACACACAAACTGCATTTAGTCCAATAACAATCCATGATATTATTAGGGTGATAAATAAAAGGCAATTGCTCCATGACACAAGAGCACGCTCTACTGGGACAAAAAGCTTACAGCACCTGGTATTCCCAGGCGGTCTCCCATCCAAGTACTAACCAGGCCCTACCCTGCTTAGCTTCCGAGATCGGACGAGATCGGGCGTATTCAGGCTGGTATGGCCGTAAGCGAGGGAACAACTCTTGGTACACTATATAAAGTCAATGTGTCACTCACTCTGAACGAGACACAGAAAAGTATCCACTTTATGACACAGACTGAAGAAGCTCAAACCTTGCTTACATTTCCAAGATATATATATATATATATATATATATATATATATATATATATATATATATATATATATATTTGAGTCTCGTGGGGGTGGAAGAGGGCATATCCTATGTTGACTTATGACAAGTTCATGGACTAGGGCCCTATAAAATATGCGTTGCGGACCGAATCACGGAATCCAGACATTAAACCCAAATTCAACAATATTCAAACATTTATTGAACTTAGTAGGAAATCAACTAAATCTATTCAACTTGTTAGAAAACATATTAATTTGCCCAAGCCATTCATAAGACATGAACAAAATGCATCAGTGATTGGTATTTCCATGAACTTTCTGAAAGGGCACAGGAATGCCCCTGTCTGTGTGCATGTGTGCGGTGCGCGCGTATGTCTACACTTTGTGTAGCCGTTAGCGATGATGCTAATGATAACCTTCTTCTGGTAGGGAAGGAATGGCTTTCCCCCAAAACCTTCGCAAGTAAATGTTAACTACAAAGTAGCCTATGCCTGCCTGGCAGAATTATACCGTGATCATTTGCATCACTCCAGTGGCCATTTGTCCTACAGCAACACCGCTTAACCAAACAGAGGTCTCTTCCTGGTGCACGCTTGCATTTAAGGGTAACTACACCCCAAAATCTAAATGTCTTCCATTTTTCCCAGACCTCAAAAATGGTCACCTGATAGGGTTTAAACATTGTTGTGGACATAGAACATCCAATTGTGCTGTTTTGCTATTAAAAAGGTGTACTTTTGAGAGCGAAAACCTGCCAAAACAGGGACAAACGGTCAACGGGGAAATCTAAACGGAGAAAAGGGAACTTGGGAATTAACGGAATCAGGCAAAACATTGAAGGGATTTTATAGTGCCCTAATGGACTACAGACATTGACAGTCTCCTAGACTAAAAACAAAGGCTGTATGTACTGCCTACATTTTGAGGGAAACGCAATGTCCATTATTTGATTTGATCAGGGCAGGGCAGGGCAGGGCAGGGCAGCACACACAAACTGCATTTAGTCCAATAACAATCCATGATATTATTAGGGTGATAAATAAAAGGCAATTGCTCCATGACACAAGAGCACGCTCTACTGGGACAAAAAGCTTACAGCACCTGGTATTCCCAGGCGGTCTCCCATCCAAGTACTAACCAGGCCCGACCCTGCTTAGCTTCCGAGATCGGACGAGATCGGGCGTATTCAGGCTGGTATGGCCGTAAGCGAGGGAACAACTCTTGGTACACTATATAAAGTCAATGTG
>NW_028164097.1:67500-70000 GCF_964263955.1 Coregonus lavaretus
TCCAATTGTGCTGTTTTGCTATTAAAAAGGTGTACTTTTGAGAGCGAAAACCTGCCAAAACAGGGACAAACGGTCAACGGGGAAATCTAAACGGAGAAAAGGGAACTTGGGAATTAACGGAATCAGGCAAAACATTGAAGGGATTTTATAGTGCCCTAATGGACTACAGACATTGACAGTCTCCTAGACTAAAAACAAAGGCTGTATGTACTGCCTACATTTTGAGGGAAACGCAATGTCCATTATTTGATTTGATCAGGGCAGGGCAGGGCAGGGCAGGGCAGGGCAGCACACACAAACTGCATTTAGTCCAATAACAATCCATGATATTATTAGGGTGATAAATAAAAGGCAATTGCTCCATGACACAAGAGCACGCTCTACTGGGACAAAAAGCTTACAGCACCTGGTATTCCCAGGCGGTCTCCCATCCAAGTACTAACCAGGCCCGACCGTGCTTAGCTTCCGAGATCGGACGAGATCGGGCGTATTCAGGCTGGTATGGCCGTAAGCGAGGGAACAACTCTTGGTACACTATATAAAGTCAATGTGTCACTCACTCTGAACGAGACACAGAAAAGTATCCACTTTATGACACAGACTGAAGAAGCTCAAACCTTGCTTACATTTCCAAGATATATATATATATATATATATATATATATATATATATTTGAGTCTTGTGGGGGTGGAAGAGGGCATATCCTATGTTGACTTATGACAAGTTCATGGACTAGGGCCCTATAAAATATGCGTTGCGGACCGAATCACGGAATCCAGACATTAAACCCAAATTCAACAATATTCAAACATTTATTGAACTTAGTAGGAAATCAACTAAATCTATTCAACTTGTTAGAAAACATATTAATTTGCCCAAGCCAATCATAAGACATGAACAAAATGCATCAGTGATTGGTATTTCCATGAACTTTCTGAAAGGGCACAGGAATGCCCCTGTCTGTGTGCATGTGTGCGGTGCGCGCGTATGTCTACACTTTGTGTAGCCGTTAGCGATGATGCTAATGATAACCTTCTTCTGGTAGGGAAGGAATGGCTTTCCCCCAAAACCTTCGCAAGTAAATGTTAACTACAAAGTAGCCTATGCCTGCCTGGCAGAATTATACCGTGATCATTTGCATCACTCCAGTGGCCATTTGTCCTACAGCAACACCACTTAACCAAACAAAGGTCTCTTCCTGGTGCACGCTTGCATTTAAGGGTAACTACACCCCAAAATCTAAATGTCTTCCATTTTTCCCAGACCTCAAAAATGGTCACCTGATAGGGTTTAAACATTGTTGTGGACATATAACATCCAATTGTGCTGTTTTGCTATTAAAAAGGTGTACTTTTGAGAGCGAAAACCTGCCAAAACAGGGACAAACGGTCAACGGGGAAATCTAAACGGAGAAAAGGGAACTTGGGAATTAACGGAATCAGGCAAAACATTGAAGGGATTTTATAGTGCCCTAATGGACTACAGACATTGACAGTCTCCTAGACTAAAAACAAAGGCTGTATGTACTGCCTACATTTTGAGGGAAACGCAATGTCCATTATTTGATTTGATCAGGGCAGGGCAGGGCAGGGCAGGGCAGGGCAGCACACACAAACTGCATTTAGTCCAATAACAATCCATGATATTATTAGGGTGATAAATAAAAGGCAATTGCTCCATGACACAAGAGCACGCTCTACTGGGACAAAAAGCTTACAGCACCTGGTATTCCCAGGCGGTCTCCCATCCAAGTACTAACCAGGCCCGACCCTGCTTAGCTTCCGAGATCGGACGAGATCGGGCGTATTCAGGCTGGTATGGCCGTAAGCAAGGGAACAACTCTTGGTACACTATATAAAGTCAATGTGTCACTCACTCTGAACGAGACACAGAAAAGTATCCACTTTATGACACAGACTGAAGAAGCTCAAACCTTGCTTACATTTCCAAGATATATATATATATATATATATATATATATATTGAGTCTTGTGGGGGTGGAAGAGGGCATATCCTATGTTGACTTATGACAAGTTCATGGACTAGGGCCCTATAAAATAGGCGTTGCGGACCGAATCACGGAATCCAGACATTAAACCCAAATTCAACAATATTCAAACATTTATTGAACTTAGTAGGAAATCAACTAAATCTATTCAACTTGTTAGAAAACATATTAATTTGCCCAAGCCAATCATAAGACATGAACAAAATGCATCAGTGATTGGTATTTCCATGAACTTTCTGAAAGGGCACAGGAATGCCCCTGTCTGTGTGCATGTGTGCGGTGCGCGCGTATGTCTACACTTTGTGTAGCCGTTAGCGATGATGCTAATGATAACCTTCTTCTGGTAGGGAAGGAATGGCTTTCCCCCAAAACCTTCGCAAGTAAATGTTAACTACAAAGTAGCCTATGCCTGCCTGGCAGAATTATACCGTGATCATTTGCATCACTCCAGTGGCCATTTGTCCTACAGCAACACCGCTTAACCAAACAAA
>NW_028164097.1:90000-97500 GCF_964263955.1 Coregonus lavaretus
GCATGTGTGCGGTGCGCGCGTATGTCTACACTTTGTGTAGCCGTTAGCGATGATGCTAATGATAACCTTCTTCTGGTAGGGAAGGAATGGCTTTCCCCCAAAACCTTCGCAAGTAAATGTTAACTACAAAGTAGCCTATGCCTGCCTGGCAGAATTATACCGTGATCATTTGCATCACTCCAGTGGCCATTTGTCCTACAGCAACACCGCTTAACCAAACAAAGGTCTCTTCCTGGTGCACGCTTGCATTTAAGGGTAACTACACCCCAAAATCTAAATGTCTTCCATTTTTCCCAGACCTCAAAAATGGTCACCTGATAGGGTTTAAACATTGTTGTGGACATAGAACATCCAATTGTGCTGTTTTGCTATTAAAAAGGTGTACTTTTGAGAGCGAAAACCTGCCAAAACAGGGACAAACGGTCAACGGGGAAATCTAAACGGAGAAAAGGGAACTTGGGAATTAACGGAATCAGGCAAAACATTGAAGTGATTTTATAGTGCCCTAATGGACTACAGACATTGACAGTCTCCTAGACTAAAAACAAAGGCTGTATGTACTGCCTACATTTTGAGGGAAACGCAATGTCCATTATTTGATTTGATCAGGGCAGGGCAGGGCAGGGCAGCACACACAAACTGCATTTAGTCCAATAACAATCCATGATATTATTAGGGTGATAAATAAAAGGCAATTGCTCCATGACACAAGAGCACGCTCTACTGGGACAAAAAGCTTACAGCACCTGGTATTCCCAGGCGGTCTTCCATCCAAGTACTAACCAGGCCCGACCCTGCTTAGCTTCCAAGATCGGACGAGATCGGGCGTATTCAGGCTGGTATGGCCGTAAGCGAGGGATCAACTCTTGGTACACTATATAAAGTCAATGTGTCACTCACTCTGAACGAGACACAGAAAAGTATCCACTTTATGACACAGACTGAAGAAGCTCAAACATTGCTTACATTTCCAAGATATATATATATATATATATATATATATATATATTTGAGTCTTGTGGGGGGGGGGGGGAAGAGGGCATATCCTATGTTGACTTATGACAAGTTCATGGACTAGGGCCCTATAAAATAGGCGTTGCGGACCGAATCACGGAATCCAGACATTAAACCCAAATTCAACAATATTCAAACATTTATTGAACTTAGTAGGAAATCAACTAAATCTATTCAACTTGTTAGAAAACGCATTCATTTGCCCAAGCCAATCATAAGACATGAACAAAATGCATCAGTGATTGGTATTTCCATGAACTTTCTGAAAGGGCACAGGAATGCCCCTGTCTGTGTGCATGTGTGCGGTGCGCGCGTATGTCTACACTTTGTGTAGCCGTTAGCGATGATGCTAATGATAACCTTCTTCTGGTAGGGAAGGAATGGCTTTCCCCCAAAACCTTCGCAAGTAAATGTTAACTACAAAGTAGCCTATGCCTGCCTGGCAGAATTATACCGTGATCATTTGCATCACTCCAGTGGCCATTTGTCCTACAGCAACACCGCTTAACCAAACAAAGGTCTCTTCCTGGTGCACGCTTGCATTTAAGGGTAACTACACCCCAAAATCTAAATGTCTTCCATTTTTCCCAGACCTCAAAAATGGTCACCTGATAGGGTTTAAACATTGTTGTGGACATAGAACATCCAATTGTGCTGTTTTGCTATTAAAAAGGTGTACTTTTGAGAGCGAAAACCTGCCAAAACAGGGACAAACGGTCAACGGGGAAATCTAAACGGAGAAAAGGGAACTTGGGAATTAACGGAATCAGGCAAAACATTGAAGTGATTTTATAGTGCCCTAATGGACTACAGACATTGACAGTCTCCTAGACTAAAAACAAAGGCTGTATGTACTGCCTACATTTTGAGGGAAACGCAATGTCCATTATTTGATTTGATCAGGGCAGGGCAGGGCAGGGCAGCACACACAAACTGCATTTAGTCCAATAACAATCCATGATATTATTAGGGTGATAAATAAAAGGCAATTGCTCCATGACACAAGAGCACGCTCTACTGGGACAAAAAGCTTACAGCACCTGGTATTCCCAGGCGGTCTTCCATCCATCCAAGTACTAACCAGGCCCGACCCTGCTTAGCTTCCAAGATCGGACGAGATCGGGCGTATTCAGGCTGGTATGGCCGTAAGCGAGGGATCAACTCTTGGTACACTATATAAAGTCAATGTGTCACTCACTCTGAACGAGACACAGAAAAGTATCCACTTTATGACACAGACTGAAGAAGCTCAAACATTGCTTACATTTCCAAGATATATATATATATATATATATATATATATATGAGTCTTGTGGGGGGGGGGGGGAAGAGGGCATATCCTATGTTGACTTATGACAAGTTCATGGACTAGGGCCCTATAAAATAGGCGTTGCGGACCGAATCACGGAATCCAGACATTAAACCCAAATTCAACAATATTCAAACATTTATTGAACTTAGTAGGAAATCAACTAAATCTATTCAACTTGTTAGAAAACGCATTCATTTGCCCAAGCCAATCATAAGACATGAACAAAATGCATCAGTGATTGGTATTTCCATGAACTTTCTGAAAGGGCACAGGAATGCCCCTGTCTGTGTGCATGTGTGCGGTGCGCGCGTATGTCTACACTTTGTGTAGCCGTTAGCGATGATGCTAATGATAACCTTCTTCTGGTAGGGAAGGAATGGCTTTCCCCCAAAACCTTCGCAAGTAAATGTTAACTACAAAGTAGCCTATGCCTGCCTGGCAGAATTATACCGTGATCATTTGCATCACTCCAGTGGCCATTTGTCCTACAGCAACACCGCTTAACCAAACAAAGGTCTCTTCCTGGTGCACGCTTGCATTTAAGGGTAACTACACCCCAAAATCTAAATGTCTTCCATTTTTCCCAGACCTCAAAAATGGTCACCTGATAGGGTTTAAACATTGTTGTGGACATAGAACATCCAATTGTGCTGTTTTGCTATTAAAAAGGTGTACTTTTGAGAGCGAAAACCTGCCAAAACAGGGACAAACGGTCAACGGGGAAATCTAAACGGAGAAAAGGGAACTTGGGAATTAACGGAATCAGGCAAAACATTGAAGGGATTTTATAGTGCCCTAATGGACTACAGACATTGACAGTCTCCTAGACTAAAAACAAAGGCTGTATGTACTGCCTACATTTTGAGGGAAACGCAATGTCCATTATTTGATTTGATCAGGGCAGGGCAGGGCAGGGCAGCACACACAAACTGCATTTAGTCCAATAACAATCCATGATATTATTAGGGTGATAAATAAAAGGCAATTGCTCCATGACACAAGAGCACGCTCTACTGGGACAAAAAGCTTACAGCACCTGGTATTCCCAGGCGGTCTTCCATCCAAGTACTAACCAGGCCCGACCCTGCTTAGCTTCCAAGATCGGACGAGATCGGGCGTATTCAGGCTGGTATGGCCGTAAGCGAGGGATCAACTCTTGGTACACTATATAAAGTCAATGTGTCACTCACTCTGAACGAGACACAGAAAAGTATCCACTTTATGACACAGACTGAAGAAGCTCAAACATTGCTTACATTTCCAAGATATATATATATATATATATATATATATTTGAGTCTTGTGGGGGGGGGGGGGAAGAGGGCATATCCTATGTTGACTTATGACAAGTTCATGGACTAGGGCCCTATAAAATAGGCGTTGCGGACCGAATCACGGAATCCAGACATTAAACCCAAATTCAACAATATTCAAACATTTATTGAACTTAGTAGGAAATCAACTAAATCTATTCAACTTGTTAGAAAACGCATTCATTTGCCCAAGCCAATCATAAGACATGAACAAAATGCATCAGTGATTGGTATTTCCATGAACTTTCTGAAAGGGCACAGGAATGCCCCTGTCTGTGTGCATGTGTGCGGTGCGCGCGTATGTCTACACTTTGTGTAGCCGTTAGCGATGATGCTAATGATAACCTTCTTCTGGTAGGGAAGGAATGGCTTTCCCCCAAAACCTTCGCAAGTAAATGTTAACTACAAAGTAGCCTATGCCTGCCTGGCAGAATTATACCGTGATCATTTGCATCACTCCAGTGGCCATTTGTCCTACAGCAACACCGCTTAACCAAACAAAGGTCTCTTCCTGGTGCACGCTTGCATTTAAGGGTAACTACACCCCAAAATCTAAATGTCTTCCATTTTTCCCAGACCTCAAAAATGGTCACCTGATAGGGTTTAAACATTGTTGTGGACATAGAACATCCAATTGTGCTGTTTTGCTATTAAAAAGGTGTACTTTTGAGAGCGAAAACCTGCCAAAACAGGGACAAACGGTCAACGGGGAAATCTAAACGGAGAAAAGGGAACTTGGGAATTAACGGAATCAGGCAAAACATTGAAGGGATTTTATAGTGCCCTAATGGACTACAGACATTGACAGTCTCCTAGACTAAAAACAAAGGCTGTATGTACTGCCTACATTTTGAGGGAAACGCAATGTCCATTATTTGATTTGATCAGGGCAGGGCAGGGCAGGGCAGCACACACAAACTGCATTTAGTCCAATAACAATCCATGATATTATTAGGGTGATAAATAAAAGGCAATTGCTCCATGACACAAGAGCACGCTCTACTGGGACAAAAAGCTTACAGCACCTGGTATTCCCAGGCGGTCTTCCATCCAAGTACTAACCAGGCCCGACCCTGCTTAGCTTCCAAGATCGGACGAGATCGGGCGTATTCAGGCTGGTATGGCCGTAAGCGAGGGATCAACTCTTGGTACACTATATAAAGTCAATGTGTCACTCACTCTGAACGAGACACAGAAAAGTATCCACTTTATGACACAGACTGAAGAAGCTCAAACATTGCTTACATTTCCAAGATATATATATATATATATATATATATATTTGAGTCTTGTGGGGGGGGGGGGGAAGAGGGCATATCCTATGTTGACTTATGACAAGTTCATGGACTAGGGCCCTATAAAATAGGCGTTGCGGACCGAATCACGGAATCCAGACATTAAACCCAAATTCAACAATATTCAAACATTTATTGAACTTAGTAGGAAATCAACTAAATCTATTCAACTTGTTAGAAAACGCATTCATTTGCCCAAGCCAATCATAAGACATGAACAAAATGCATCAGTGATTGGTATTTCCATGAACTTTCTGAAAGGGCACAGGAATGCCCCTGTCTGTGTGCATGTGTGCGGTGCGCGCGTATGTCTACACTTTGTGTAGCCGTTAGCGATGATGCTAATGATAACCTTCTTCTGGTAGGGAAGGAATGGCTTTCCCCCAAAACCTTCGCAAGTAAATGTTAACTACAAAGTAGCCTATGCCTGCCTGGCAGAATTATACCGTGATCATTTGCATCACTCCAGTGGCCATTTGTCCTACAGCAACACCGCTTAACCAAACAAAGGTCTCTTCCTGGTGCACGCTTGCATTTAAGGGTAACTACACCCCAAAATCTAAATGTCTTCCATTTTTCCCAGACCTCAAAAATGGTCACCTGATAGGGTTTAAACATTGTTGTGGACATAGAACATCCAATTGTGCTGTTTTGCTATTAAAAAGGTGTACTTTTGAGAGCGAAAACCTGCCAAAACAGGGACAAACGGTCAACGGGGAAATCTAAACGGAGAAAAGGGAACTTGGGAATTAACGGAATCAGGCAAAACATTGAAGTGATTTTATAGTGCCCTAATGGACTACAGACATTGACAGTCTCCTAGACTAAAAACAAAGGCTGTATGTACTGCCTACATTTTGAGGGAAACGCAATGTCCATTATTTGATTTGATCAGGGCAGGGCAGGGCAGGGCAGCACACACAAACTGCATTTAGTCCAATAACAATCCATGATATTATTAGGGTGATAAATAAAAGGCAATTGCTCCATGACACAAGAGCACGCTCTACTGGGACAAAAAGCTTACAGCACCTGGTATTCCCAGGCGGTCTTCCATCCAAGTACTAACCAGGCCCGACCCTGCTTAGCTTCCAAGATCGGACGAGATCGGGCGTATTCAGGCTGGTATGGCCGTAAGCGAGGGATCAACTCTTGGTACACTATATAAAGTCAATGTGTCACTCACTCTGAACGAGACACAGAAAAGTATCCACTTTATGACACAGACTGAAGAAGCTCAAACATTGCTTACATTTCCAAGATATATATATATATATATATATATATATTTGAGTCTTGTGGGGGGGGGGGGGAAGAGGGCATATCCTATGTTGACTTATGACAAGTTCATGGACTAGGGCCCTATAAAATAGGCGTTGCGGACCGAATCACGGAATCCAGACATTAAACCCAAATTCAACAATATTCAAACATTTATTGAACTTAGTAGGAAATCAACTAAATCTATTCAACTTGTTAGAAAACGCATTCATTTGCCCAAGCCAATCATAAGACATGAACAAAATGCATCAGTGATTGGTATTTCCATGAACTTTCTGAAAGGGCACAGGAATGCCCCTGTCTGTGTGCATGTGTGCGGTGCGCGCGTATGTCTACACTTTGTGTAGCCGTTAGCGATGATGCTAATGATAACCTTCTTCTGGTAGGGAAGGAATGGCTTTCCCCCAAAACCTTCGCAAGTAAATGTTAACTACAAAGTAGCCTATGCCTGCCTGGCAGAATTATACCGTGATCATTTGCATCACTCCAGTGGCCATTTGTCCTACAGCAACACCGCTTAACCAAACAAAGGTCTCTTCCTGGTGCACGCTTGCATTTAAGGGTAACTACACCCCAAAATCTAAATGTCTTCCATTTTTCCCAGACCTCAAAAATGGTCACCTGATAGGGTTTAAACATTGTTGTGGACATAGAACATCCAATTGTGCTGTTTTGCTATTAAAAAGGTGTACTTTTGAGAGCGAAAACCTGCCAAAACAGGGACAAACGGTCAACGGGGAAATCTAAACGGAGAAAAGGGAACTTGGGAATTAACGGAATCAGGCAAAACATTGAAGGGATTTTATAGTGCCCTAATGGACTACAGACATTGACAGTCTCCTAGACTAAAAACAAAGGCTGTATGTACTGCCTACATTTTGAGGGAAACGCAATGTCCATTATTTGATTTGATCAGGGCAGGGCAGGGCAGGGCAGCACACACAAACTGCATTTAGTCCAATAACAATCCATGATATTATTAGGGTGATAAATAAAAGGCAATTGCTCCATGACACAAGAGCACGCTCTACTGGGACAAAAAGCTTACAGCACCTGGTATTCCCAGGCGGTCTTCCATCCAAGTACTAACCAGGCCCGACCCTGCTTAGCTTCCAAGATCGGACGAGATCGGGCGTATTCAGGCTGGTATGGCCGTAAGCGAGGGATCAACTCTTGGTACACTATATAAAGTCAATGTGTCACTCACTCTGAACGAGACACAGAAAAGTATCCACTTTATGACACAGACTGAAGAAGCTCAAACATTGCTTACATTTCCAAGATA
>NW_028164097.1:107500-110000 GCF_964263955.1 Coregonus lavaretus
GGTCTCCCATCCAAGTACTAACCAGGCCCGACCCTGCTTAGCTTCCGAGATCGGACGAGATCGGGCGTATTCAGGCTGGTATGGCCGTAAGCGAGGGAACAACTCTTGGTACACTATATAAAGTCAATGTGTCACTCACTCTGAAAGGGACACAGAAACGTATCCACTTTATGACACAGACTGAAGAAGCTCAAACCTTGCTTACATTTCCAAGATATATATATATATATATATATTTGAGTCTTGTGGGGGTGGAAGAGGGCATATCCTATGTTGACTTATGACAAGTTCATGGACTAGGGCCCTATAAAATAGGCGTTGCGGACCGAATCACGGAATCCAGACATTAAACCCAAATTCAACAATATTCAAACATTTATTGAACTTAGTAGGAAATCAACTAAATCTATTCAACTTGTTAGAAAACGCATTCATTTGCCCAAGCCAATCATAAGACATGAACAAAATGCATCAGTGATTGGTATTTCCATGAACTTTCTGAAAGGGCACAGGAATGCCCCTGTCTGTGTGCATGTGTGCGGTGCGCGCGTATGTCTACACTTTGTGTAGCCGTTAGCGATGATGCTAATGATAACCTTCTTCTGGTAGGGAAGGAATGGCTTTCCCCCAAAACCTTCGCAAGTAAATGTTAACTACAAAGTAGCCTATGCCTGCCTGGCAGAATTATACCGTGATCATTTGCATCACTCCAGTGGCCATTTGTCCTACAGCAACACCGCTTAACCAAACAAAGGTCTCTTCCTGGTGCACGCTTGCATTTAAGGGTAACTACACCCCAAAATCTAAATGTCTTCCATTTTTCCCAGACCTCAAAAATGGTCACCTGATAGGGTTTAAACATTGTTGTTGACATAGAACATCCAATTGTGCTGTTTTGCTATTAAAAATGTGTACTTTTGAGAGCGAAAACCTGCCAAAACAGGGACAAACGGTCAACGGGGAAATCTAAACGGAGAAAAGGAAACTTGGGAATTAACGGAATCAGGCAAAACATTGAAGGGATTTTATAGTGCCCTAATGGACTACAGACATTGACAGTCTCCTAGACTAAAAACAAAGGCTGTATGTACTGCCTACATTTTGAGGGAAACGCAATGTCCATTATTTGATTTGATCAGGGCAGGGCAGGGCAGCACACACAAACTGCATTTAGTCCAATAACAATCCATGATATTATTAGGGTGATAAATAAAAGGCAATTGCTCCATGACACAAGAGCACGCTCTACTGGGACAAAAAGCTTACAGCACCTGGTATTTCCAGGCGGTCTCCCATCCAAGTACTAACCAGGCCCGACCCTGCTTAGCTTCCGAGATCGGACGAGATCGGGCGTATTCAGGCTGGTATGGCCGTAAGCGAGAGAACAACTCTTGGTACACTATATAAAGTCAATGTGTCACTCACTCTGAACGAGACAGAAAAGTATCCACTTTATGACACAGACTGAAGAAGCTCAAACCTTGCTTACATTTCCAAGATATATATATATATATATATATATATATATTTGAGTCTTGTGGGGGTGGAAGAGGGCATATCCTATGTTGACTTATGACAAGTTCATGGACTAGGGCCCTATAAAATAGGCGTTGCGGACCGAATCACGGAATCCAGACATTAAACCCAAATTCAACAATATTCAAACATTTATTGAACTTAGTAGGAAATCAACTAAATCTATTCAACTTGTTAGAAAACATATTCATTTGCCCAAGCCAATCATAAGACATGAACAAAATGCATCAGTGATTGGTATTTCCATGAACTTTCTGAAAGGGCACAGGAATGCCCCTGTCTGTGTGCATGTGTGCGGCGCGCGCGTATGTCTACACTTTGTGTAGCCGTTAGCGATGATGCTAATGATAACCTTCTTCTGGTAGGGAAGGAATGGCTTTCCCCCAAAACCTTCGCAAGTAAATGTTAACTACAAAGTAGCCTATGCCTGCCTGGCAGAATTATACCGTGATCATTTGCATCACTCCAGTGGCCATTTGTCCTACAGCAACACCGCTTAACCAAACAAAGGTCTCTTCCTGGTGCACGCTTGCATTTAAGGGTAACTACACCCCAAAATCTAAATGTCTTCCATTTTTCCCAGACCTCAAAAATGGTCACCTGATAGGGTTTAAACATTGTTGTGGACATAGAACATCCAATTGTGCTGTTTTGCTATTAAAAAGGTGTACTTTTGAGAGCGAAAACCTGCCAAAACAGGGACAAACGGTCAACGGGGAAATCTAAACGGAGAAAAGGGAACTTGGGAATTAACGGAATCAGGCAAAACATTGAAGGGATTTTATAGTGCCCTAATGGACTACAGACATTGACAGTCTCCTAGACTAAAAACAAAGGCTGTATGTACTGCCTACATTTTGAGGGAAACGCAATGTCCATTATTTGATTTGATCAGGGCAGGGCAGGGCAGGGCAGGGCAGCACACACAAACTGCATTTAGTCCAATAACAATCCATGATATTAT
>NW_028164097.1:115000-117500 GCF_964263955.1 Coregonus lavaretus
TGAGAGCGAAAACCTGCCAAAACAGGGACAAACGGTCAACGGGGAAATCTAAACGGAGAAAAGGGAACTTGGGAATTAATGGAATCAGGCAAAACATTGAAGGGATTTTATAGTGCCCTAATGGACTACAGACATTGACAGTCTCCTAGACTAAAAACAAAGGCTGTATGTACTGCCTACAGTTTGAGGGAAACGCAATGTCCATTATTTGATTTGATCAGGGCAGGGCAGGGCAGGGCAGCACACACAAACTGCATTTAGTCCAATAACAATCCATGATATTATTAGGGTGATAAATAAAAGGCAATTGCTCCATGACACAAGAGCACGCTCTACTGGGACAAAAAGCTTACAGCACCTGGTATTCCCAGGCGGTCTCCCATCCAAGTACTAACCAGGCCCGACCCTGCTTAGCTTCTGAGATCGGACGAGATCGGGCGTATTCAGGCTGGTATGGCCGTAAGCGAGGGAACAACTCTTGGTACACTATATAAAGTCAATGTGTCACTCACTCTGAACGAGACAGAAAAGTATCCACTTTATGACACAGACTGAAGAAGCTCAAACCTTGCTTACATTTCCAAGATATATATATATATATATATATATATATATATATATATATATTTGAGTCTTGTGGGGGTGGAAGAGGGCATATCCTATGTTGACTTATGACAAGTTCATGGACTAGGGCCCTATAAAATAGGCGTTGCGGACCGAATCACGGAATCCAGACATTAAACCCAAATTCAACAATATTCAAACATTTATTGAACTTAGTAGGAAATCAACTAAATCTATTCAACTTGTTAGAAAACATATTCATTTGCCCAAGCCAATCATAAGACATGAACAAAATGCATCAGTGATTGGTATTTCCATGAACTTTCTGAAAGGGCACAGGAATGCCCCTGTCTGTGTGCATGTGTGCGGTGCGCGCGTATGTCTACACTTTGTGTAGCCGTTAGCGATGATGCTAATGATAACCTTCTTCTGGTAGGGAAGGAATGGCTTTCCCCCAAAACCTTCGCAAGTAAATGTTAACTACAAAGTAGCCTATGCCTGCCTGGCAGAATTATACCGTGATCATTTGCATCACTCCAGTGGCCATTTGTCCTACAGCAACACCGCTTAACCAAACAAAGGTCTCTTCCTGGTGCACGCTTGCATTTAAGGGTAACTACACCCCAAAATCTAAATGTCTTCCATTTTTCCCAGACCTCAAAAATGGTCACCTGATAGGGTTTAAACATTGTTGTGGACATAGAACATCCAATTGTGCTGTTTTGCTATTAAAAAGGTGTACTTTTGAGAGAAGGAAAACCTGCCAAAACAGGGACAAACGGTCAACGGGGAAATCTAAACGGAGAAAAGGGAACTTGGGAATTAACGGAATCAGGCAAAACATTGAAGGGATTTTATAGTGCCCTAATGGACTACAGACATTGACAGTCTCCTAGACTAAAAACAAAGGCTGTATGTACTGCCTACATTTTGAGGGAAACGCAATGTCCATTATTTGATTTGATCAGGGCAGGGCAGGGCAGGGCAGGGCAGCACACACAAACTGCATTTAGTCCAATAACAATCCATGATATTATTAGGGTGATAAATAAAAGGCAATTGCTCCATGACACAAGAGCACGCTCTACTGGGACAAAAAGCTTACAGCACCTGGTATTCCCAGGCGGTCTCCCATCCAAGTACTAACCAGGCCCGACCCTGCTTAGCTTCCGAGATCGGACGAGATCGGGCGTATTCAGGCTGGTATGGCCGTAAGCGAGGGAACAACTCTTGGTACACTATATAAAGTCAATGTGTCACTCACTCTGAAAGGGACACAGAAACGTATCCACTTTATGACACAGACTGAAGAAGCTCAAACCTTGCTTACATTTCCAAGATATATATATATATATATATATATATATATATATATATATATTTGAGTCTTGTGGGGGTGGAAGAGGGCATATCCTATGTTGACTTATGACAAGTTCATGGACTAGGGCCCTATAAAATAGGCGTTGCGGACCGAATCACGGAATCCAGACATTAAACCCAAATTCAACAATATTCAAACATTTATTGAACTTAGTAGGAAATCAACTAAATCTATTCAACTTGTTAGAAAACGCATTCATTTGCCCAAGCCAATCATAAGACATGAACAAAATGCATCAGTGATTGGTATTTCCATGAACTTTCTGAAAGGGCACAGGAATGCCCCTGTCTGTGTGCATGTGTGCGGTGCGCGCGTATGTCTACACTTTGTGTAGCCGTTAGCGATGATGCTAATGATAACCTTCTTCTGGTAGGGAAGGAATGGCTTTCCCCCAAAACCTTCGCAAGTAAATGTTAACTACAAAGTAGCCTATGCCTGCCTGGCAGAATTATACCGTGATCATTTGCATCACTCCAGTGGCCATTTGTCCTACAGCAACACCGCTTAACCAAACAAAGGTCTCTTCCTGGTGCACGCTTGCATTTAAGGGTAACT
>NW_028164097.1:135000-230000 GCF_964263955.1 Coregonus lavaretus
TATTTTATAGGGCCCTAGTCAATGAACTTGTCATAAATCAACATAGGATATGCCCTCTCTCCCCCCCCCAACAAGACTCAAATATATATATATATATTGGAAATGTAAGCAAGGGTTGAGCTTCTTAAGTTTGTGTCACAAAGTGGATACGTTTATGTGTCACTTTCAGAGTGAGTGACACATTGACTTTATATAGTGTACCAAGAGTTGTTCCCTCGCTTACGGCCATACCAGCCTGAATACGCCCATCCTGATTGGAGAAGTGACGACAGGTGCGAGTTTTGAGCTGTGAGTGAGGGTTTGCTGAAGAGTGTTTGCGCGAGAGCTATTTTTGTTAATTATTTGGATTTCGAAATATATTTTTTTTTTGTTCTTGCAGTTGAATAGTTTTAAGTTTGGTTAGTCTTCCCCCCTTGCAGTTTTGCTGCTTGGGGGAGAGTTTTTCTTTTCGGGTTTTTTTGAAGCACTATGACGGACAACATGGAAATGACAAACGGAATGGACAAAGACAACGAAAGGGCGCAACGGAAGAAAAATGAAGATAAAAAAGGAATGAAATATGGCAAAGAATACACGGATGCCGAATGAAAGGAGAAAAGAAGTATGAAGTTACGATGAGAATCGGAAAAGGAAAAGAACGTTTAATGGATGGAATACGGATAAAGGACACCAGGATTTTGGCGAGAGATGTTAATGTGAAGGAATTGGTGGTGTCTTTTATGAATCTCCCAGTATATGTAGAAGATGGTGTGATACTGGGCAAGCTGAGTAGATGGGGAGTGGCAGCCGTATCGGAGATAAGGAGGAGAGTTTGGCCAGGAACGGAGGTGGTTGATGGGACACGTTTTTGCAAAGTCAAGTTCACAGAAAAAGTGACATCATTGCCTTACTCTACAAGAATTGAGACGATGGAGGGAGCAGAATATTTTAGGGTCCTTCATGACAAACAGGTCAGAGTGTGTCGTTTGTGTATTCAACCCGGGCACATAGTTAAAGACTGCCCTGAATTTAAGTGTTTCAAATGCGGCAAGCAAGGACACTATGTGAGAGAATGTGTCGGAGAGAAGGAAAGGAATTTCTGTGGTGGATGCAGAAAGAGATTGGCGGAGTGCAACTGTGGAGAGGTTATGGCTGAAGAGGGGAGTCAAGCACTATTCGAGGAAGCAGTTGTATTGTCGCAAGAAGGAGAAGAAGATGGAGGAGAGGACGTGGTGGAGAGTGGAGAGACGGAGGAAGGAAGAAGGGAGAAGGACCAGAAGATGAATGAAATTGGGAGTAGTATGGACTCAGAAATAAGAAGAGGGAGTTTTCAGGAGGAGGGGGGGGGTGGACTGGGGGGAAGCATGGGGGACTCACAGGTTTTGGGGGATAGCACAGTACTAACAAGTACCTCGGGGGGTGAAGAAATGGAGAGGGGTTCGAGTTTGAGAACAATAACAGAAACGACAACGACGGCTATACATGAGACGGAGATGAACACGGGGAGCACAACGATGACAATACCAGAGACGGAGATGAACATGGGGAGCACAACGGATGAGGGTGACAAGAAGTTGAGTTGGCTGGATAACATGGACTTGGAGGAGATATCGGACACGGATGATGGAGAAAAGAGTGAAAGAACGAGGGAAGGATACAGGAAGAGGAAAGCGGGGGGAAGAGGGAGAGAGAAAGGGTGGAAGAGGAAAGAAACTGGATAACAGGTAGAGGATAATGAAATTATATTTTATTATTTTATTATTTATTAGAATGGTAAATATAATGTCAATAAATGCAAATGGTTTGAGAACAATGGGAAAATTTAATAGAATAGTACAAATGAAGAATTCAGATATTTTATGTATTCAAGAGACGCACTGGGATAATGCATGTGTTTTAGAAGTAAAAAAAATATGGAGGGATTTTATTTATGTTAACAATGGCAGGGGAAATTCAAGTGGGGTTGCAATTTTATTAAGGAAGGATGTAGTAGAAAATGTGAAGAAGATATATAATGATAATAATGGGAGGATTTTAATTTTGGATTTTGAATATATGAATAGGGTTTTTAGGATTATAAATATTTATGCGCCGAATAATGAGATAGAGCGAAATAATTTATTTTTAGAATTAGGGAAATGGTGCAAGGGTAACTGTATTTTAGTAGGGGATTTTAATGTTAAAATGAATAGATTAGATATGAAAAGGGGAGCTATTTTTAGAAATGACGTATCTAGGGGGGTCTTAAGGAAGATTATGTTTGAAAACAGTTTGATTGATATATGGAGGGATGAGAATCCGAACAAGAGAGGAATTTCTAGAAGGCAGGTGGTTTTAGGGGAGTTGAAACAGACGCGAATAGATCTGGTTTTAGTAAATGAGGGTTTAAGGAATTTTATGAAAGAAATTAAGTATGTTTTTACAGCTTTTAGTGATCATGCGGCGATGGTATTTTCTTGTGGAGTAAGGACACATACTAAATCTGGTGGGCTGTGGTGTTTAAATAATAGCTTGCTAGAGGAGGAAAATTATATTGAGATGATATCAGAATGTATTGGGAAGGCCAAAAGACAACAGTTAATGGAGGTGAATATGGGGTTGTGGTGGGAGGAGCTGAAAACCAAATGTAAGGAATTGACTATAAAATATGCTGTTAAGAGGAATTATTTTTTGAAAAAGAAGGAGAGGGAACTACGTAAGAAGGTTAAACATGAACTTGAGTGTATAGAAAAGGATGAAGGTCATGGGGTGGAGGATTATTTACTGGCTAAGGATGCACTTGATGAATATGAGAAGAAGAAATGTAATGCGGCGATTGTAAGGAGTAGAGTGCAATATGCGATAGAGGGGGAAAGGTGTACTTCATTTTTCTTGAATTTAGAAAAAAGAAGACAAGAGAAGATTTATATTACGGAGTTAATTAATGATAAAGGGGAAAAGGTTAATGATTTGGTGGGGATTCTGGATACGGTCGAGAGATATTATGAATGTTTATTTAAAAAAGAAGAGGTTAATGATTCCTGTATGGATAAGGTGCTTGAACACGTGGATACTAAGTTAACAGAAGGGGAAAAAAACATGTGTGATGAAGATATGAGTCTAACTGACATTAAGGAGGCCATATTAGATGCTAATTGCAATAGGAGTCCGGGGTCTGATGGCCTAACTGCGGAATTTTATAAATCTTTTGCAGATTTGTTGGCTCCAATTTTAAGAAAACTGTATGAATATATTGAAAAGACTCAAGTGGTGCCAGATTCGCTGGCCACAGGAGTTTTAACCATACTGTATACAAATAAAGGGAGTCGTGTAAATTTGGATAATTATCGACCGTTGACACTTTTAAATTGTGATTATAAGATCTTAGCCAAGGTCTTAGCTAATAGAGTTAAAAAAGTTATGGGAGGAGTAATAGCAGAGACACAAGGATATAGTGTACCAGGGAGGGATATTTCTGACACAGTGGGAACAATAAGGGATGTGATAAAGCATATGGGGGAGGAAGGGGGGTTTGTGATGAGTTTGGATCTAAATAAGGCTTTTGATAGAGTTGATCATTCCTTTTTACTACGTACACTTGGGAAATTTGGGTTTGGTGAAAGAATGATAGGTTGGATTAGATTACTGAATGGATATGCAAGGAGCAGAGTAAAATGTAATGGGATTTTAACAGATTCTTTTCCTCTGGAGAGATCTGTTAGGCAGGGATGTCCGTTATCAGCTGCTCTTTATAGTTTATCGGTGGAGCCGCTTGCAGCAATGATTAAAGCAAACAAATTAATTCGAGGTATACGGATACCGGATGGGGGGGAGAGTGTTATACAGCAATATGCGGATGATACTACATGTACTGTGATAGATGTTGAAAGTGTGAAGAATGTAATGGAGTGTTTTGAGGTATATGGCAAGGCATCAGGGGCTAAACTTAATGTTGAAAAATCTGAAATAATGTATGTGGGGATAGATGAAAAAGTGGACTGTGGATTCCCTTTCAAAAAGGCTGAAGGTTATATAAAGACTTTAGGGGTGGTTTTGGGGGTGGATAAAGAAGGGACGAGAGATGAGACATGGACTGGGGTTTTGAATAAAATAAAACATACTCTATCCTATTGGAAGGCAAGAAAACTGTTCTTGAGGGGGAAGGTGGTGGTGATTAATTATTTGGTGGCATCCAAATGTATCTATGTTCTAGGTTCGTTGGATATGCCACAATGGGTGTTAAAAGAATTCAATGGTTTGGTTACAGATTTCCTATGGGAGGGGAAGGGGACTAGGATTGCAAGGGCAACTCTTATCTCGGATTTAAAGGATGGGGGGTTGAAATTGGTGGATTTGGATGTGAAGAGAAAAGCAATGAGAATAAAAACTGTGCAAAAATACTTATATGGGGAGGTAGATTATGGATGGAAAAGGTTTTTTAAACATTTTTTGTACAGAAGTGGTGGTTGTGAAGAAAGTGGATTATTGATGTCATGGAAGAAGGATATGTTGGAGGGTTTGCCTGAGTTCTATAAAGAGGTGTTCTTGGCATGGGGGGAATTTCTTCCTAAGATTGAGTACACATGTACAAATAAGGACAACATATTTAATCAGCCTGTGTTTTTGAATCCGAAAATAGAGAGTGGTGGGAAGGTGCTGTACAACAAAATGTTCATGAAGGCTGGGTTAATATTGGTAAAAGATTTTCTTTACGAGGTTATACCGGGGTTTTTAAGGGGGCAGGCAATTCTGGATACTGTGTGGGAGTTTGATGATACAGTGGAGAGAAAATTAGTATTACAGATATACGAAAGAATTAAATTATGCATTCCGGGTGAGTGGATAAAAGTGATAAATGGGGAGGGGGAATATGAGGACTTGTATGTGCTGCCAAGTCTCTATGTGGGTAAAGGATCGGGGAAACAAGTATTATCAAAAGTAACACAGAAAAGATTGTACAAGTGTATGTTGAAGTCTGTGTGTGTGAGGCCTGCGGCTGAGAGGATGTGGAGAAAAATGTTTATTGATTTGGATGTTTCTTTGATGTGGGAGAATTTGGTTTTGTTTGGGAATAAACGAAATTGTGAGAACATGGATTTTATGGTACGGCATAATCGTATATACACAAATATTATTTTACATCAGATAAACCGCGATGTACAGCGGGAATGTGATGTGTGTATGATGAAGCCAGAGTCTTTGTTGCATTTATTTGTTGAATGTCCAAGTCTGACAGGTTTTTTCAAGGAAGTAAAACTTTTGTTGTGGAGGCACTGGAGAAAAGAGTTTTTAGAAAGTTTTGCATGGGATAGGTTAATATTATTTGGAGTAATGGGGAAATGTTTGGGTGTGAATGTGTACCTGTTGAATATTGTTTTGAGTTTTGTGAGGTATGCAATTTACTGTAGAAGGAATATGAAACATTTTGAAGGGAAAAAGGTGAATATCTGGGTAATCTTTAAAGCAGGTTTAAGAAAGCAGGTGGAATTAATGTATAATGCAAAACTAGAGAAATTTGAAAGTATGTTTATAAAGGGGAGTACTTTAGTGTCTATGGAGGAGGGAGGATCGGGCGTATTCAGGCTGGTATGGCCGTAAGCGAGGGAATAACTCTTGGTACACTATATAAAGTCAATGTGTCACTCACTCTGAAAGGCACACAGAAACATATCCACTTTGTGACACAAACTGAAGAAGCTCAACCCTTGCTTACATTTCCAATATATATATATATATATATATATATATATATATATATATATATATATATATATATATATATATATATATTTGAGTCTTGTTGGGGGGGGGGGGGGAAGAGGGCATATCCTATGTTGATTTATGACAAGTTCATTGACTAGGGCCCTATAAAATAGGCGTTGCGGACCGAATCACGGAATCCAGACATTAAACCGAAATTCAACAATATTCAAACATTTATTGAACTTAGTAAGAAATCAACTAAATCTATTCAACTTGTTAGAAAACGCATTCATTTGCCCAAGTCAATCATAAGACATGAACAAAATGCATCAGTGATTCGTTTTTTCCATGAACTTTCTGAAACGGCACAGGAATGCCCCTGTCTGAAGAAGCTCAACCCTTGCTTACATTTCCATTATATATATATATTTGAGTCTTGTGGGGGGGGGGCATATCCTATGTTGATTTATGACAAGTTCATTGACTAGGAATCCTCATCTCATTCCCAGACCCAGTGTAACCCCTCTTCTCTAGGTAGACTTCCATTAACTCCTCCCACTCCAGGACAGAGTACTTATCTGAGCCATCACCCCTAAAAAGAGGTGGAGCACTAACATCTGACTTCACAACCAGATTCAGCTTGGACGCATCAATAAAGGTTGACCCACACTGCTCAGGCAGGGGAAACTGCTGGGGTTGGTGAGGGGGACGGGCAGGAGAAAGACTTGAAACCCCAGGCTGCAGTAAACTCGCTCTGATAGATTCTCCTATCTCTGAACCAATCTGCTTAATAAGGTCACTAAGCTGACTCGGAGGCATCCCATTATCACCGAGTACTGTGGATGATGGTACTTCAAAAGACAGAGGTGGGATACCCTGGTCAGGTGGAACAAACAGCCTACCCCTCCCAGTGCTTGCAAACTCAGGACTAGCAAACGCTCTACTCCCAGGAGCTGACTGTACAATTGGTGTAAATGGAAGGACACCCCTCCCTCTACCCACACTAAAATCCCCAGCATAACACGTCTTATGGATTTGAGAATCTTCCATGGCTCAACAGAGCACTAAAATACAATGTAATTTAGTGCATTCAAATACCAAAAAAAATAAATGCAATAAACAAATTCATCCAAAACATACAAATAAGCACGAATACCTGTATCTAATGAATATGCTACATTCACTTTCACTGTTTACAGTATATATTCACTTACAGTAAGCCATCAACAAATTCACATGCGCAGGTCGTGCACCTCATCCACATGCACAGCTCCGGCGGTCGGCTTGAGCTGACCAGTCGGCAGGTCACGTAATTAGGACACTGCCACAACTGGAATTCTGATGGTTGGATAATTTTTATTCGACCTGCACACGAAGAGACAACACACAATATGTTAGCTCTTGGTGCAGCCACAGCTCTCGGGCACCTTGCTAGTTGAAGGTCAGGCAAAAGAGAACAGGTGCTGCATGCACACATTCAGTGCCTAACAACACACTATACAATACAAGTAAAATGATATACAACATAATTCTGACAAAATAAATGACATACCTGTACACGAAGAGACAACACACAATAGCTTAGCCCTTGGTGCAGCCACAGCTCTCGGGCACCTGCGTGAGCACATAGAAACTCACTGTCTAATCAGAGACTTCAACACATTAGTTCCCACAATGAGTTCATCAACCTGCCCATCAACAATAAGCACTGGGACTACATAACAGAAGCCATAAAGTTGCATTTTTAAGTCACACATGCCCACTGGGCTAGTTTGTTCCCACCACAACCCACCAGGATGATGTCTGAAGGAGCTAGAAAGTTCCCCTCTACCACTCCTGCCTCCCTCAACCGAGGTACAATATCTGCGCGCAGAGTAGTAGCCATGGACTCACTATCTAACATCCCCTTCAGCTCAACTTTATCCTGTACTAGCACAGTGGTGTAAAACAAACTGTCATTCTGAGTAATTCTCATTGTGTTCTGAAAAATGACTGTGTTGTTCTTGGGTACTGACTCACAAAAGTAAGAATAAACAGATTGGATATCATCATCAGTGGAGGAAAAATAAGAATGCCCCACATTGCCCTCATTTAGCAGACGCTCTTATCCAGAGCGACTTACAGTTAGTGCATACGTTATAAAAAAATGTCATACCCCCCGTGGGAATCGAACCCACAACCCTGGCGTTGCAAACACCATGCTCTACGAACTGAGCCGGCCATTCCCTCCACTACCCTAGGCGACGCTGGTCCAATTGTGCGCCGCCCCATGGGTCTCCCGGTCGCGGCCGGCTACGACAGAGCCTGGATTCAAACCAGGATCTCCAGTCCCCCAGGACTGTGTTGTGTTACCTGCTTGACAATAGTATTGATGTCCCCCAGGAGAGCAGCAGCAGGTTGCACGTTGTTCCCCATCTCCTCAGCACACAGATCAACCTTGACATTGACCTTGACATAAATAACGTATGTGGAACGTTACTACAACATACCAGCAACGACACGACAGGAAGAGCGCCGTGCGTGACACATGTAACAGCAGCTGGAGGAGTGGCCAAACCTCAAGCTAAACACAACAGAAATAACCAGGCAGCACCACATAATGCTAAGGCTGACACACACACGTTCCCTTTTATAAACCGGGTGACTCGAGCCCTGAATGCTGATTGGCTGAAAGCTGTGGTATATCTGACCGTATAACATGGGTCACGTTGAGGGAGGAGGTCAGAGACCTGGCCGTGTGGTGCCAGGATAACAACCTCTCCCTCAACGTGACCAAGACAAAGGAGATGATTGTGGACTACAGGAAAAAAAAGAGGACTGAGCACGCCCCCATTCTCATCGACGGGGCTGTAGTGGAACAGGTTGAGAGCTTCAAGTTCCTTGGTGTCCACATCACCAACGAACTATCATGGTCCAAACACACCAAGACAGTCGTGAAGAGGGCACGACAAAGCCTATTCCCCCTCAGGAGATTGAAAAGATTTGGCATGGGTCCTCAGATCCTCAAAAAATTATACAGCTGCACCATCGAGAGCATCCTGACTGGTTGCATCACCGCCTGGTATGGCAACTGCTTGGCCTCCGACCGCAAGGCACTACAGAGGGTAGTGCGTACGGCCCAGTACATCACTGGGGCTAAGTTTCCTGCCATCCAGGACCTCTATACCAGGCGGTGTCAGAGGAAGGCCCTCAAAATTGTCAAAGACTCCAGCCACCCTAGTCATAGACTGTTCTCTCTGCTACCGCACGGCAAGCGGTACCGGAGTGCCAAGTCTAGGTCCAAAAGACTTCTCAACAGCTTCTACCCCCAAGCCTTAAGACTCCTGAACAGCTAATCATGGCTACCCGGACTATTTGCACTGCCCCCCCACCCCATCCTTTTACGCTGCTGCTACTCTGTTAATTATTTATGCATAGTCACTTTAACTCTACCCACATGTACATATTACTTCAACTACCTCAACTAGCCGGTGCCCCCGCACATTGACTCTGCACCGGTACCCCCCTGTATATATAGCCTCCCTACTCTTCTTTTATTTTACTTCTGCTCTTTTTTTCTCAACACTTTTTTTGTTGTTGTTTTATTTTTACTTTTTTGTTAAAAATAAATGCACTGTTGGTTAAGGGCTGTAAGTAAGCATTTCACTGTAATGTCTGCACCTGTTGTATTTCCGCGCATGTGGCCAATAAAATTTGATTTGATTTGATTTGAAATGTATTTTGACTGTTCGAATTACGTTGGTAACCAGTTTATAATAGCAATAAGGCACCTCTGGGGTTTGTGGTATAGGGCCAATATACCACGGCTAAGGGCTGTATCGAGGCACTCCGCGTTGCATCGTGCTTAAGAACAGCCCCTAGACGTGGTATATTGGCCATATACCACACCCCCTCGGGCCTTATTGCTTAAATATAGATGTACTGTACAGCACTAAGACAGCCATGACATTATTTGGAGAGACCACAAAGACTTATAGAGAAGCTATATAATTGATAGACTAAATCCAATAGACTGAGTCAAATACCTTTATACCTGGTTACAATGAAATGTAGTTCACTATGAAATGACCTGTGACTAGGGTTGCAAAATTACAGTTACTTTCCCAAAATTCCCAGAAATCCCTGTTGGAAGATTCCAGAAATCAGAACGGAATAAGAAGAAAATCCGAAAAAAAGAAGGAAAAAAAAGAAACCCTACTGGTGACCTTTGACCTAGCTGGATGACCTTTACTTGGGTGTCAAACCTGGGGGGAAGGCCAAAGTGCAGGATCCAGTTGAGTCTGGCACCAAGTAGGACCACAACATCAGACTGGAGCAGAGCTCTGCAGTCCCCACCAAGACCATAGAACCAGGAGGATAGGAAGAGGAGGAGGAGGAGGAAGAGAGGAGGAGGAGGATAGGAAGAGAGGAGGAGGAGGATAGGAAGAGAGGAGGAGGAGAGCAGGGACAAAACAAAATGTAATGAAAAGAGGCTAGTTATAGGAGTAGTGTAGTTGTTTGATTGACACCAGTTTACATTGACATGACCTGGCCAGGAGAGACTAGTTATAGATAGGGATTTCAGGAGTTTCGTGGTCCGTTCAAATGGTCAGGGAAATTCTTGGTCCTACTTATACAGTCAATGGTCTGTACATGAATATGATGCCAGCTGAGAGAAGGAGAGGCTGACCTGGAGCGGGCAGCAGCAACACAGTTGGGGTGATCGTCAGGCAGCACCCCTTTACCCATGGGGGTGGGCAGGAAGGGCAGGTCACACCCCTCCACCAGCTCCTTCAGAGCCCCCTCTGCTCTTCCATGGGCTGCACCTGCAGAGGGACACAGACAGAGGGCACTGCCACACGGATTTCAACAGACTGGCCTTCACAACTGGGATGCATTCAGCTGAGCAAAACGTTGTGCAACGTTCAGATAGAAATATAGCATGTAGAACGAACGTGCCTCTCGGACAGGTAGAATGAGAAATCATGTCAACAACATTTGTCGACTCAACGTGGCCCTATTTTCGACTGAACCGTGGTACATTTACATTTTAGTCATTTAGCTGACGCTCTTATCCAGAGCGACTTACATGAGCAATTAGGGTTAAGTGCCTTACTCAAGGGCACATCAACATATTTTTCACCTAGTCGGCTCGGGGATTAGAACCAGCGACCTTTCGGTTACTGGCACAACGCTCTTAACCACTAAGCTACTTGCCGCCCCGGCTGTGGTACAGTGCTATATGTGTTACAGTGCGTCTCACCTGGCTATTGATCTCTCCTGGACAGACGCACGTAACATAACTGGAAGTAGCGTCTGTCAACAGACTGGGATGTGACAACTTTGTTCCGGTACGCTGATTTTTCACCACTAATCATTTGGACAAATCCCGATTTCGCAGGTACTCGCATCTTTTCAATTTCAGAAGGGGAGGGGACATTTGGCCCATAAACTTGCCTGAAACTTGCAGAGAGTTTCCGTTTAGGGGGGTGGAAACTTCGCAAGTGGCGTTAGTATCTTTCTCTTAACATCTCCCCAGACCTTAACCAAGTATCTGACGCAATTATGCAACATTTTAGTTCTGTTTCCCCCAGATTATCTGGCTATTAAAAAAGCAATGCCTACATTTGCCAATGATGAGTAAAGGCCGTTTGGCTCCTTTCAGGACCGCCAGTGCTTCTGTGATCGCCATATGGTCAGCCATACTCACAGGAGGAGGTGGACTACAGGGCACCTCTCTGACAAAGGAAATAATAAATAATAGGTCAAACATTAAACATGTTACCTAGCAACTGTATTGCATATGTAAATACATCATGAAGGTCTATCGAGGCTTATTGCTATTCTCTGATGAGAATATTTTGATATAGTGCTATATTTTCTAAGTAATTTAATTTCTGGTTCACTTCAGACGTTAAAAGGTATAACAAAATAAAATAAAAATGACTACGGTGATGTGAATTCAGAGGTATACATATTCAACAGTAACGCATTAGTATACATTTTAAATGGATGAAAGACAGTGATGGCCACTAACCTGGCTCTGCTCCTGTCCAATTTAGCATTGACCATGTCCCCAGATATGTCTACGTATACAGCACCTGGACGTCCATACATGCTAGTGCGTGCTGCCTTAGACAGACCAAACACCCTTCCATTCAGATCAATTAAGGCTGTGCTGTGCTCTTATGAAGCAGTTAAGGTACCTTGCTAAGCTGGAAAATTAGAGGTCAGAAAACAGACAATTGCAGGTGATACCAAATGATATGAAGAGGACTACACAGAGGGAGTCAGAGTAGACTGTATACCTTCTCTACCACTGAGGAGATCATATCCAGACTGCTAGACCTAGCAGAGAACTTACTGTACAATCTGCATGCCTCCACCTGACAGAGAAAGAGGACCACAAATAACAAATGATTTCCTCTTTCAGCAATTAAACTGCTAGGGCCAGTTTCCCAGACAGAGATTCTCTATTGAGTTTGCTTTTTAGGTCATGACTAGGCTTAATCTGTGTCCCGGGATACCATCCCCTAATGTTCAATAGTCAGAAATGTCATGGTTGAATCGGTACCTGTGGAAACTCTTGAAACGCCCCAGTGGTCTCTTGGTTTTGATCAGAGGAGCCTCCAATAACAATCACAGGCCTACAGAGAGAGAGGTATCACACAATGACATCAACTGACAAGCTGAGATAGTTTGGAGTCCTCAGATCATTTTTTGCAGTGTGCGGATAGCATCCCTTCTTTTGAAAGGCCACTGAACATGAGTAGTAGGGTCTTCTGTTTGTGGAGTTCTAGCATACCAGCAGTTCATGTTAGCATTGGCCATTGCACCAAGTGAATGGATGAGTCCCGGTCCAGACACAACCAGACATGCACCTGGACTGGAGAGGAACAGACAGACAGAGGGAAAGACAGGAAGACAGGCAGACAGACACACAAAGGGTCAGACAGACAGGCAGACATAATTAGCAATGCAAAAAAGCTATGAAACTGACCCTCACACACTACACGCTCCTGTAGTCTATGTAAGGGTAGTTAATATCACATGATTTGGGGAGAGCTGGTTTAGTAATAAAAAGGTGGCTTAGGGCTTGTTCATTGCGCATTCCCACATACTTGATTCCTGAGGCTTGAGCTGCCATAGCTACTTCAATGACTGGAACACCAACTATTCCAAACATATATTCTACATTCTGTAGAGAGATACATGTAGATACAGTATATTTACATTTTTTAAAACATTTTTAGTCATTTAGCAGACGCTCTTATCCAGAGCGACTTACAGTTAGTGAGTGCATACATTTTCATTCTGAATTGTATATGAATTGTTACAATGTAGTTTAGATTTTCTTTGCATTGACACACACATTGGCATGCATCAACAAGGGTGTTAACACAGAGCTGCCAACTCTCACGCTTTCGCCGTGTGACACACGTTTTTGCCTGTTTTCACACGCACTCACGCCACACATCCAATTTCTCAAGCAAAAAAAATCGGCAGAGACTCGTTCGTTCCTTTTTTCAAACTCCCCGACGGTAGATGGCGCTGATGAGCGCCAATGAACCATATGTGCTGCACCCCGAAGTTAGCGACAGAAGAAGAGATACCATTGCCGTGAAAGTCAACATAAGATGAGCAGGTCACTACCTTTTTTTTTTTTTTGTCATTTAGCAGACGCTCTTATCCAGAGCGACTTACAGGAGCAATTAGGGTTAAGTGCCTTGCTCAAGGGCACATCGACAGATTTTTCACCTAGTCGGCTCGGGGATTAGAACCAGCAACCTTTCGGTTACTGGCACAACGCTCTTACCCACTAAGCTACCTGCCGCCCTGAAGAAGTCTGATAAGAAGCTGAGCTGAGACTAGGTATGTAACAATGAAATGTCGTCCAATTGAATACTCACTCTCTTAAACTTTAAATCTTGAAATAAATTATTTGTTTGTGCGTGTGAACATGATTTAGTGTGGTGAATGTAAACTCAGCTGATTTCGAACAGGTAAGATGTATTCCAAAGAATTTAACATAAATACAGGAAATGTGTGCAATAGAAGTAGGTATGTTTTTGTAACTGAGAGTAGAGTTATTAAACCAACATGACCATTTTAATTGTTTAAGGTTTCAAAGATGTCCCGTAAGAGACCTTTGCCAGGACAAAAGCGAAACCTTTTATTTTATTTAAAGAACCAGCCAAGTGAGAAAAGACAGACAAACACACTGACAGAACAGCCAGAACGATTGATAGAAACAACAGGACAACAGACAGAGGAGCAACACAAAGGACAGAGAGAGCAGGAGACAGGACAGACTGACAAACAAGCAGAGGAGCAACAGACAGGACAGATTGACGCACATGCAGAGGAGCAACAGACAGGACAAATAGAACAACCAACAGGGCAGATGGAAGAAGACACAGAGGGACAGAAAGAAGAGACCCCCCCAATCCAACAGCAGGGCCAGAAGAGTCGTGCTCTGGCTGGAGCAGCAACATATAGATCCATTTTCAAAAATGAGTGGACCTCTTCATGGCCATTTATTACCAGAGGGAGCCTCAACATGCACTACTGGTGTGCAGTCTGCCGTATTGAAAACTCATGTTGCCACCAGGGTGTGACAGATGTAGTGCGCCATATAAAAAGCAAAAGGCCACCAAGATAAGCAACGAGCTCTCCTGTCCACAGCCACAATATCCCAATATGCAATGGCCGTTCCATCTGTTGGGGGTATGTCTGCACAAGAGGTTAAGGTATGATATGTGTAATGATTCTGTCAAGGTTCAATCAAGAGTTTTGTGTTCTAGTTGATCACGGTAAAGTCATGGTTGATAGTTTTGACTAATTTGTGGTTTGTATTTCAGTGTAGTACAGTCCAGTTTTCTTAATTTGAGATCTTAGTTGCTGAATGTGTTTTTTACCTGTGCCCTATTATCGCAGGCGTCTATTTTAAATAAACTATGGTCTTTTGGGAGGATTAATAATTTGTTATTTCTTACAGACAAGAAGGGCTGAGGTCAAAATGACAGCTGGGTTGGTAGTTCACAACGTCCCCCTAGCCTTTGTGGACCACCTGGGGCCTCTCCTAAAATAATGTTTCGGAGATTCGAAGACAGCGCAGGAGTACAGGTGTGCCAGGACTAAGTCATCCTGCATTACCAATGAAGCACTCGCACCATATTTCACACAGGAGCTTGTGAAGGAGATGAAAAAAGCCCCGTATACCCTTGTTACGGATGGGTCGAATGACACTGGTATTTCACAAACTATTTGAGATTTTTCTCATCTGCAAAACATGTGCTTTGTGTATTTTTAAACATCTAATAACATGAACATCTGTATGATTCTAACTTGTCATTATAGGAGTGGAAAAGATGAACCCGCTTACTGTCCGGGTCTTCATGGGCAGCAAAGTTGTCCACCAGTTCTTAAATATGTGCACAACAAGTGGGAGGAGATGTGGGCCAGCAAGTGAGATCTTCACCAAAATTAACTCCACCATAGAGGAGCATGGCATCCCTTGGGAGAACTGCTTTGGTCTCTCAGTTTACAATGCAGCTGTGAACATTGGACCACGTAATTCCATTGCCTCTAGGGTGCTCCAGAAGCATTCCAACACCTATATTCATGGTTGTCCTTGTCATGTGGCACATAACACCGCCAAAGCTGCAGGAGTGGGATTTTTTAAAGATTTTTTAAAGTGAGTTAAGGCCTGATTTATCTTTACATGTAACTTTTTATTTGTATCCTAATTACATGCATTGACTGAATGCGTTACGATTGATTTATGCATTGCAGGTGTCCGGTTTTGATTTGGAGGATATGGTAGTGGACATCGGTTACTGGTTCAAGGGTAGCACAAATCGGAAAGGATACCTGTCAGGTATGCATGTTTGATACTATTAAGTGTAATACTGAAATGCTGAGCTGTAGAAAATATATGATATGGATTTAATGTCTAAAACAGAGTTTTGTGAGCTCCATGAAGCGGAGTACATGGAGGTCCTCCTGCATATCTCGGTCCGTTGGCTAAGCCTTGAACGTTGTGTGACCAGGATCCTGAGGCTGTATGAACCTCTGGCCAGCTACTACAAATCTGCTAGTATGGTCATCAATTTTCAATTTCATTATGCAGCAACTACATGGATTGTTAGTCACATACTTGTATTAATGACAACTTGTTTTGTGTTATTTATTGATTGATTCAAGATGAAAATCAGGCCAGGTTCAAGAGACTTGTGCAGACATTCACTGTCCCCATGACAGAAGTGTACCTGCTGTTCTTCCAAGCCACCGTACCAACTTTCACTTCTTTCAACTTGCTGCTTCAGAGAGAGCAGTCATCAATATTTTTGTTACATGATGAGGTGGGATTGGATTTTGCAGTTTTTTTCCATTCTGTGTTTCTTGCTGATATCTGCAGGGGTCCTCTAAAACAGGTTTCACCTACTATTTTTGTAAATGTCTGTTATAGATGGTGAAATTCGTACGCAAGCTATGTTCCAAGTTTATGGTTCCAGCAGCTCTGCAGTGCCATGAGGAGCCTTGTGAAATTGCCTTTGAAGAAAAGGCAAACCATTTACCAGGTTAGTATTTGACTATTATTATGATCAAACACTGTGATATGTGATATTTAGCCTTGTACATTATACCGATATGCTGTATTGGGTTCACAACCAGGGCTAAAATTAACAGATTACTCGACGAGGGTGACATCACACCACAGCAGGTGGATTCATTCCATGAAGCTGTGTTGTGTTTCCTGACAAGTGCTGTGGACTATGCACTTAAGAAGCTGCCACTGGAAGAGCCACTGATCAAGCACGCACAATTTGTAGATGTACGGCAGAGGGCTGAAAGTGACATCGAAGATGTCCTGTACTTTGTTGAAAGGTTCGTTTTTTTTCTCTAATTATTGTCTTTCATCTTAGCTAAAATACCCTGTGTTTTATGATGAGGTGTGTTCACTCCTAAACTGCACATGAGATATTCTTATGTGGCTTCTCCTCAAAGATGTGTATGAACTGCTGCTGGTTGATGACTATATACCTAAAACGTAACAACTTGTAACTCTACTTTCATAAATAGGTTTCCCCATCTCCTCCCATACCATTGGCCAGAGGAGCATGACCTTCTGGGTGAGGAGTTTCTAAATTATCAGACCATGCCAATGATATCCCTGCAGGACTAAACTGAAATGGAAAGCTTCTGGGCTGAAATGGCAACCCGGAAGCATAATGTAATTTTTTTTTCCTTTTTTGTCTTTTCTTTTGGCAGGTGTGGCTTGGCTACATCTGTTGCTTAAAATTGTTGCATGCATATATGTGTCATGCATGTTTCAAATTATGCATGTTTTTATCTGAACTTTGTTAATGGATCAACCTACAGTATATTCACAGTATTAATCAATAAAAAATCAAGGTATGTTTTTCCATTGTGTTTTGGTGCATTTTCCATAGGTGACAGGAGCCAAAGAATTCGAGAGGCTTGCTGCCGTCGCCAAGCTTGTCCTGGTGTTGCCCCATGCAAACGCAGATGCTGAGAGGGTGTTTTCAGTTGTGGGACTGAACAAAACCAAGAGAAGAAACAGCCTAGCATTGGATGGCACCCTGTCCTCAATAATGACCATAAAGATGGCCAATCTGGAGCCCTGCTTCAAATGGGAGCCCCCCTCCGATATCATCAAGGCCTCCAACAAGGCCACAGGCCAGTATAACCATGCCGACAGATCATAGACAAGAGGCCCATTTGAGATGAGCCAGGTCTGCGCAGAATCGATTACCAGCGATCACCGCCCAATGCATGCTGGTTAGATTTGTGTCCGACTTGATCCCGACTTTCTCTGACGTCATGCACACGCGGGCAACGATAACCTCATGAGATCAAGGCAGCCGCAGTTCTGAGATGCAGGCAGTGCAATTGCTTTTCACCGACTGCAGGACCCAGGCGGACCCAGGACAAAAACTCACTATGTTAACATATGCTATTCCACATAAACATCTAAATGTTTTTCTACAACAATATGAATAGTTAGCTATACCAGTGCAATGACCTATGGCACACTTTCACAACTCGTAGTGCTACATTCTCACTGCCAAGGACATGATCAGCGACTAATATATTCTTAGCAACACGGTTACACAGTATAACACTGTTTTATATAAATTGCACACACTTCACCTGAGCTTTTAGTGCCTCTGCAATGAGCTGAGCCCCAGTCACATCTTCCATTATTATTGTCGAGAAATCTGTTCAAAGTGCAAACGCGGTTAGCAATGCTTTCTTGGACTTGTTGTTCAGTAGCTTATAAATCGTGTTTAGATCTCTTGCAAATCATTAGTTTTTGTCTGCTTTCCAGCATGCATTACATGAGTAGCTTTTTCTTCTTCAGTGGGGTTTATAGACAGTTGGCATCCAACGTTATGGTGCATTACTGCCCCCTATTGTACAGAAGTGTGGACATGAGCCGTGCAATAGCAGTCATGAATATTTAATAAACTAGTAGCATTTTTCTTTTTTTATTGCAAGAAATACATAATAAGCCCTCATTATGTGTTTATAACTGCACTTAACTTAACACTTAACTCAATTAAGTCATTATGAGTGTATGACAGTATGAACCCCAGGGTTGTGGGTTCGATACCCACGGGGGGGCAGTATGAAAAAAAAATATATATATATATAAAAAAATAATAAAAATAAAATAAACAAATAAAATAATGTATGCACTCACTAACTGTAAGTCGCTCTGGATAAGAGCTTCTGCTAAATGACTAAAATGTAAAATGTAAATACTCCTGAGTGGCGCAGTGGTCACAACGCCAGGGTTGTGGGTTCGATTCCCACTGGGGGCCAGTATAAAAAAATATATATATATCTATGTATTCACTAACTGTAAGTCGCTCTGGATAAGAGCGTCTGCTAAATGACTAAAATGTAAATGTAAATGACTTGAGTGTATGAATTATAGATATAGGCTTTTTTTTTTTTTTTTTTTTTTTTTTGTCATTTAGCAGACGCTCTTATCCAGAGCGACTTACAGTTAGTGAATAAATATATATATGTATATATTTTTTTTTACTGGCCCCCCGTGGGAAACGAACCCACTCCCCTGGCGTTGCAAACGCCATGCTCTATCAACTGAGCTACATCCCTGCCGGCCATTCCCTCCCCTACCCTGGACGATGCTGGGCCAATTGTGCGCCGCCCATGAGTCTCCCGGTCGCGGCCGGCTGCGACAGAGCCTGGATTCATAGAAAGTGTTACAAATGTTCTCCTGTCATCTTATAGGAGATCCATTCATGGATTTAGTTATGGCTTGAGAATGTGACTGGTCTACGGAGTTCTCCTTTATGTCTGTCTTTGTATGTGACAACAACTTTTCTGTATTATGTGTATTTCCACAATCAATAATCATAAACGGTACTTCACTATGAATACTTTTGACTATGTGATTTGAAGTACTTTACCGTTATCTTGCACATACATGAAGACTACTATAGACAGAAATCAATGCAGTAATGTTTTATTAAATAAAGGCTCTGATTAAAATATAATATTAATAAAATCAGGCATTTGGCTAATTCTTCTTCCCAGAAGCTCCTCTGAATGGTTTGGAGATGGCTCTGGAGAGAGCGTGTAACACCCTGACTATGAGTGGGCGTTTACGGGACTGGGACTCCTGGGGAGCAGGGGCCGGTGTGGTTGTCAGGTCCTCCTTGGGAGGGGAAGTGGATGGAACCTCTGGAACCTCACACTCAGCATCTGTCATAAGAACATTTCATAATCAGAAAATGAATGTGTGTGTTTGTGTCTGTCCGTCTGCCTGCCTGTCCGTCTGCCTGCCTGTCCGTCTGCCTGCCTGCCTGTCTGTCTGTCTGCCTGCCCGTCCGTCTGCCTGTCCGTCTGTCTGCCTGTCTGTCTGTCTGCCTGTCTGCCTGCCTGTCCGTCTGCCTGCCTGTCCGTCTGCCTGTCTGTCTGTCTGTCTGTCTGTCTGTCTGTCTGTCTGTCTGTCTGTCTGTCTGTCTGCCTGTCCGTCTGCCTGCCTGCCTGCCTGCCTGCCTGTCTGTCTGTCTGCCTGCCTGTCCGTCTGCCTGTCTGTCCGTCGGTCTGCCTGTATCTGTTGTCACTGTTTTAACAAGCTTGTCATAGGGTGATACATCAATATGACATTATCGATGCTTATCACTTACCCTGTGAAATATGAGTCTCTCTGAGACGTTTGGTAGGCAGTGCATCCTGTTTAGGGTGGCTCTTCGGTTCCCCTTTTGTCTTGAACAGCTGTTGACAAAACACATCAGGACAACTGAGCCTGTGTAAAATACAGAGTGTGCATCCCAAAATGCACCCTATTCGCTACGTAAGGCACTACTTTTGAAAAGGGCCCATAGAGCGCTGGTAAAAAGTAGTGCACTATATAGGGAATAGGGTGCCATTTGGGACATAGCCATTGACTCTCTCCCATGTGTATTAGGATTGCATTACAGCGTCCTCACTCAACCTCCTAAAGACAATGACAACAGTTTTGTTCTAATGCTGAGAGACAATAGGGGTGTAGTGAATCTGTAGGGTAAAATTCAGCCCTGCCTTACAGATGTAATCTCAAAACACAGAGCACCCTACCTTAATCATGATCTTTGGAAACTTATGCATTTTCGGTAGGAAACGCCACTTCCTGTTCTTCTTAGTCTCTTCCCCTCTGGCAGAGGGAAGGCGGGCCATGCCGTCAGCCTTTACATCAGCCGGGCTAAGGCTCCTGGCAGGGAATTCCTCAGTAGCATTAAGGTCAGCTACAACACCATGAGTGATGTCACTTGTGGCATTGCTGGTGTCTGAGTGAGAAGAGCACGCTAGTGTGACCGACCTGTGTACAATAACTGGGAGAAGAGGACGCAGCCATTGAAGTCAGTCACTGCATCCCAAATGGCATTCTCTTCACTTTATAGTGCACTACTTTTGACCAGGACCCATAGGGTCTGGTCAAAAGTAGTGCACTAAATATGGAAGAAGGTGCCATTTTGGACACAACCAGTGAATTTTACATCATAAAACGCAATGTATTGAGCATCATGTTACAATTAAGTCCTATGCAGATGAAAAGAGGTACTTTCACTTACCATCCTCCATTGTAGACTTGGACACATAAGTCAGGCTGTCCATCACCACGTCTGTCATCAACTTGATGACCTGATCCAAAACCATTTCAGCTGATGGTGGCAAAGGCCTTCCCATACACTGCCCCAGGAGTCTCCTAACAGAAGTCTGGGCAAAGTTGTAAATGAGCTCTGAGGCATCGTCCTTTGACAGCTTCCTCAGGGCTGGTTTAGGCAGCGCTGGTTGAGAGAGGCTTCTGTGGCCAACCATGGATTGAAGCTGACGGTTTATGGTTATCTCCTGAATGAGACCATGGACCTTTGCGATCAGGTTGCCAGATGCACCTTGAAGGGCTTCAACTGACAGGAGCCTATCCAGATGTTCTTCTGCTGAAGTCATCTCTGGGTCGTCCGTCTTCAATGTGTCCATTATAGTTTTCACTATGATATTGGTGTCAGATATGTTTATTTCTTGTTGGCTCACAAGCATTGACCGTGAACCTGTCTCGTCCATTGCGATAGAGGTATGGGATTCTGTCCTTGTGATCTCATCGGCAGCGCTCATGTCAGGCAACTGGTCAAGGCTCTCCAGTACAGAGTCTAACATGTTAGTGGCTATCAGACACTCCTCACTTGCAATCTGCCCAACAGATGAACTCTCAGAGTTGGCCACTCTACACTTGATCACATTTAGGATCAAGCTGAGCGTCTTCTTTGCAGTTTTGCTAAAGCCTTCTTGGCTGACTGCCACTGTTACGTCTTTTAGAGCCACAAGAGGTTTGCAACTTTCACTCAATCCACTGCCGTGGAGAGGAGAGGCTCTCTTCAAACTGTTGTTGCTCACAACTGACATACTCCTGGTGGGCAGAGTGACATCCTCACTGCATGTGTCAATTACATGGTGGTCTGTTGAAGAGCCACTCGAAGACAGAAGGGTTTTAGACCTTTTAGCCAAACAGACTTTTGACAAAGGCTTCTCACTTCTCACAGACGGAGGGCGGCTCCTGTCCTCAACAAGAGCAGTGTCAGCGGACTTAGAACGTCTGAGTGTCTCCACAGGGGTGGAGTCCAGCACATATTTGGCTGTGGTGACTGACACTGGTGGAAAAGAGAAAAAGATGTTCAGTCTATCCTTTACTCTGTGGTACATGGTTTGAGCAGCATCCAATAAGTTGTCAAAGACAACTCTGGGTTTGAGCTGGAACTCCAGCTTTTTCTCTCCTAGTGGGAAGGAGTCTGCGTCGTCCACAGTGTACTGGGATACACTTTCAAGGTCTTGCATGATAATATTTACTATATCTTCGGCTGTAGAAACCGCATGGTGTGAGAAGGTGGTGCTAGGCATGCTCTGTAGCAAAGAATGGCTGGCTTTGCTAGCAGCTCTGAGAATGGTCTCATTCACAATGTGTTTGGCCTTAGCTCGGAACTCAGCACTGTGAAAGCTCTGGATAGAAATGTTAGAGGTTCTGCTGGCTGCACTAAGAGATCGCGTGAGTGTGGCAATCTCGGCTGACGTCACATCACTCGAAATGGTGAGGTCCTCCAATTTCGAAATTATCGAGTCCAACTTCTGGTTGAAGTCGAAGGATGAATTTGACGTGCTCTCCCCAACGGAAGCGGAGCAGTTTTCCTTTGAAGTGTCCACCCTCAGCACCGAGATCACCTGTTTGATTACCCCTTTAGTGCAGGTGTCGAGGGTGAGCTGGTAGGCTGAGGCTGAGGACTTAGAAGGGGTCTTACTGTCTGTCTTCTGTACAGGAGACACTGCCAAAGTGGCCTCAGTTACAGGAGATTCCTGCACAGTGGCCTCAGTTACAAGTAGTCCAGTTGCAGAAAGCTCGATTTGCACAGGAGTATTTTTTCCCTCAGTGAGATGGTGGGAGGTGAACAGCTTCCTTAGTTTGTCCAGGGTTTTGGTATAAATCTTCTGGGAACCTGAACTCACTTCCACCCAGAACATTTTGCGACCTGATTTCGTACGCTTGGAGGCCTTATTGACCTCATATACCTCAAGCAGGTCGGAAATAATTCCACCAAAGAGATCAGAGGATGCCTCCTCAATATTCTCTGAGGAAACATGGACAGATAGGATTTCCGACAGTTTCCCACAAGTGTCGGTTTTATCCAGCGCAGCAGTATATGTCACAGCTGCATCCTGAATGACCTGAGTGATGCATTGCTCAGCTTTGACAATATACTCCTCCACTGGTTGACCATGGAGGATGTCAACTTTATCAGCAGGGAGCTCCTTCTGAATACTCACATTCTCCTCTGATGGGCATGGGTTGTTGAAGATAATGCTCTCAGTGACCATCTTAGAGGAGGCGAGAGATGAGTCGAGAAGCAGAGATCTGTATATTGTCGAGGTGGACATCTCTGGGTGCTTTATCACAGCAGCCACCTCCAAAATGGCCGACGGGCCCCGGAGGATGTCAGAGATATCCATGTCCTCAATGGTCTCTACCAGAGACGATAGTAGGTCTCTGGCTGCCAGGTTGGTAGGTCTCTGGTTCTCGAGCTCTGTTTTGATTGCTTGACAGGCAGTTACCAGAGCAACAACAGAGCGAGAACACAACTGCTTCAAGGTGGAGTCAGAAAAAGATGATGACAGATCTGTCATGGACATGGTGGAGAGTTGACTCTCAGAGACAAACGGGCTGAGTTTGACAGACACCTGTCTGACCAAGTCCCCAGCAAGAGCTCTCATATCTATTGCTCCACTAGCTGAGTTGTGGGAGCAGGCACTCTGTGGCCTTGACGGGTTCCTGTTATCCAAAAATCCTGTTATCCAAAAAACCTCAAGTACAAGATCCACAACATCGGATGACACTTCTATCATTCTGTTGTCGGACAGAAATGTACTTGGATGAATGGTGCCTGCATTCACAGTCCAGTCGCAAATGGAGTTGTTGGACTGACTCTGGACTAGTGGAACTAGACAGGTTTCACTTGGACCTTGGCCAAAGAGCTCTGCCATTTTGAGCAGAACTGATCTTAAGACCTTCGACTTGGAAATGTTCAGCAGTGGGTCGTTGTTGGACAGTCTGGTGGATGGTCTGCTAGCCGATCTGTGAACCACTAGGCTTTGTATTTCTGCCGAAATGGCAGTTAGAAAATAGGTCAAGGGGCTGGTCGCTCTCCCCTCATTTCCTCCGTTGGTTTTAGCCTTGATGATGCTATCTATGATGATGACTATGACCTGTCCAGCCAGAGGACCCAAGATGGCCTCAAGCTCCCTCTCTAACTCAAGGGGAGACTTGTGGCCGAGCGCAATATGCTCTATGGCATGGGAATACATCTTAGAAGTCGCCATGCTTAGCATCTCTTGGGCAAACTGTTGACTTGCTGAGATACTTCCAGTCAGCAGAACTAGAGTTCCCTGACTGACACTTCGCATTAGCTCAGCCCATCTGGAGTTGAGAAGGTTTATAACCAACTCGACAATACCCATCATAAACTTGCCGTCCGTTGACATTTTGCTAGGTCTGTATTTCTCCTGTCTACTCCGTTTGGGCGGCGGTACGATGTCGCCCTGCGACTGGCCGCTCTGGACCATGTCGAAGACAGAGTCCTCAGAGATGCCAAACACAGATCTCAGTGGTGCTGAGTGTGGTCTGTGTCTCATCTCTCTATCGCCACCCTCAGGTGAGGAGACATATCGCTCATTGTCCTCACTCAGCAAAGAGGTCAAACACCTGCAGAATGCACAATAGAAATTAATAATACATGGTAACAAAATAAAAAAATATGATCCAAGAATTTGGGACACAAACTCAACCTTGTTATTGTTATTCAAAGGAAGCATTGTGAACCATCTCAAACCACACTCAGTCCAAACATTAACATTTAGAGTAAACTTTTTAGAGTGGTTGTGTAGTATCTAAGTAGTATTTCTCACTAAGTGGATCTGGAATGGATATTTGTACCTATAACAGGAAAGACCTGCAAAAAGAGGAGGGGATAGAGCTAGGTATCTGTGAGAGGAGGGGATAGGGCTAGGTACCTGTGAGAGGAGAGGATAGGGCTAGGTACCTGTGAGAGGAGGGGATAGGGCTAGGTACCTGTGAGAGGCATGGATAGGGCTAGGTACCTGTGAGAGGAGGGGATAGGGGTAGGTACCTGTGAGAGGCATGGATAGGGCTAGGTACCTGTGAGAGGAGGGGAGAGGGGTAGGTACCTGTGAGAGGCATGGATAGGGCTAGGTACCTGTGAGAGGAGGGGAGAGGGGTAGGTACCTGTGAGAGGAGGGGATAGGGCTAGGTACCTGTGAGAGGAGGGGAAAGGCGTGGGAGTGCGTGTGCTGCAGGCGGTTCTGGCGCTGGTGCACCTGCTGGGTCCTCCACTACAGCTGAATCTGACGCTGCGGCCAAGAGAGGTCACCTCTCCTGCCTCATTACTTCCTGATCCAGAAGAGCTTGGCGAATCAGAGAGCTCTATCTGCATGGTGAGGTCAAGGGCGGGAACAACCACAGTGGATGTAGACTCCATCACCCATGCTACAATATCCATGCACTTGGCACTAAACTCATGTCTGCTCATCTGCAATGTTAAAAGACCATCCAGAGTTAGTTTGTTAAAGGGGCTGCACTGATATAAAACGTAGAACCATTTACTCAAGCTAGTCAATTAAAGCAGTGGTTCAGGATTAAAGGTCCTGCAGGATTTCCACAAATGAATGTTTGGTCCATTTTACCAACATTAACTACTTTAGAGGTGACTATAACTCACCCCGGCACGCATATTCTCACTCAGCAGATTCCAATGGCTGAAAAGTAAATAAATGCAAGTACACAATGAACTACATGACATTACCTCTATTATCTTAGACTACGTTATGGATGGACATGACCTCTATTATTTTAGATTACGTTATGGATGGACATTACCTCTATTATTTTAGATTACGTTATGGATGGACATTACCTCTATTATTTTAGATTACGTTATGGATGGACATTACCTCTATTATCTTAGATTACGTTATGGATGGACATTACCTCTATTATCTTAGACTACGTTATGGATGGACATTACCTCTATTATTTTAGATTACGTTATGGATGGACATTACCTCTATTATTTTAGATTACGTTATGGATGGACATTACCTCTATTATCTTTGATTACGTTATGGATGGACATTACCTCTATTATCTTAGACTACGTTAAGGATGGACCTCTATGGAACTAGGCCACACCCAGACATCCCTGATTGGTTATTTGGTCCGTTGAGTCCTTTGTATTGGCCCGAGACTATGGGAGACTCTCAATCTCCTCACCTCCTTCTCAAAACCCATTGGATGAGAAGGTCAGAAGGGCGGGACCTCTGGCTTTCTCATCCAATGGGTTTTGAGAAGAGAGGACACGAGGAGTATGCAATTGAGATAGGGAACATATCTAGGGGATGCATGGGGAAGCCAAAGAGCAACTTACTCGTCCTTCATGTCCTGCACAAAGGTGTGTAGGTCTGGGTAGCTTCTCTTTCCCCTGCTGAGGGTGAGACTGGTCTGGGAAGTTTCATCCTTGTGGGTCACGGTAGTGAAGGTCACCACTGCAGCCTGATGGCGACAACAGAAAGCAGAGTTAGGCTGGAATTCAATTTTGCGTCATTAAAACACAAAATATCTCAATGAAATGTCATCCATGTAATAGAAAAATACATCATACCTCCTGTGACTGAGATGGGATGGCAACAGCCTCGTCCAACTCACTCTCTCCTTCAACCTCCTGTGACTGAGATGGGATGGCAACAGCCTCGTCCAAATCACTCTCTCCTTCAACCTCCTGCGACTGAGATGGGATGGCAACAGCCTCGTCCAACTCACTCTCTCCTTCAACCTCCTGCGACTGAGATGGGATGGCAACAGCCTCGTCCAACTCACTCTCTCCTTCAACCTCCTGCGACTGAGATGGGATGGCAACAGCCTCGTCCAACTCACTCTCTCCTTCAACCTCCTGCGACTGAGATGGGATGGCAACAGCCTCGTCCAAATCACTCTCTCCTTCAACCTCCTGCGACCGAGATGGGATGGCAACAGCCTCGTCCAACTCACTCTCTCCTTCAACCTCCTGCGACCGAGATGGGATGGCAACAGCCTCGTCCAACTCACTCTCTCCCTCAACCTCCTGCGACTGAGATGGGATGGCAACAGCCTCGTCCAACTCACTCTCTCCTTCAACCTCCTGCGACTGAGATGGGATGGCAACAGCCTCGTCCAACTCACTCTCTCCTTCAACCTCCTGCGACTGAGATGGGATGGCAACAGCCTCGTCCATCTCACTCTCTCCTTCAACCTCCTGCGACTCAGATGGGATGGCAACAGCCTCGTCCAACTCACTCTCTCCTTCAACCTCCTGCGACTGAGATGGGATGGCAACAGCCTCGTCCAACTCACTCTCTTCTTCAACCTCCTGTGACTGAGTTGGGGTATCTGTGTCTAGAACAGCCTCGTCCAACTTGGTCAGTCTCTCAGCCTCTCTGTGATCTTTATGGGATCTAGATAGAGAATAGGAATATCTCTTAGGTCACTGCTATAATGTGAGTGTGAGGATGTGTAATTATAGAATTAGAATCACAGAATTAGAATGAATCATTCTAGAATTAGAATAGAATCACTCAAATTCTATGGCTCCAATACTCTTGAGATGACTCGGCCTATCCAGAGCCAAATATTTAGAGAATTCTGCCAACTTTTAAAAGGACTCCATGTTAGCGCCTTGGAGCCTTTCATTTATCCTTTCATTATAAGTAAATTCTAATTATAGATGTTCAGTTACATAGCATTGTTTAAAATGTCAACATTGCCCATGGGGAGCCAGCTGTCATATGGATATCTACTGTGTCATGTAATGTATACATAAACTCAGCAAAAAAAGAAAACGTCCCTTTTTCAGGATCTTTCAAAGATAATTCGTAAAAATCCAAATATCTTCACAGATCTTCATTGTAAAGGGTTTAAACACTGTTTCCCATGCTAGTCCCCTGTAGCTCAGTTGGTAGAGCATGGCGCTTGCAACGCCAGGGTTGTGGGTTTGTTTCCCACGGGGGGCCAGTATGAAAATGTATGCACTCACTAACTGTAAGTCGCTCTGGATAAGAGTGTCTGCTAAATGACTAAAATGTAAAATGTTGTTCAATGAACCATAAACACTTAATGAACATGCACCTGTGCAACGGTCATTAAGACACTAACAGCTTACAGACGGTAGTTATGAAAACTTAGGACCCTAAAGAGGCCTTTCTACTGACTCTGAAAAACACCAAAAGAAAAATGCCCAGGGTCCCTGCTCATCTGCGTGAACGTGCCTTAGGCATGCTGCAAGGAGGCATGAGGACTGCAGATGTGGCCAGGGCAATAAATTGCAATGTCCGTACTGTGAGACGCCTAAGACAGAGCTACAGGGAGACAGGACGGACAGCTGATCATCCTCGCAGTGGCAGACCACGTGTAACAACATCGGCACAGGATCGGAACATCCTGCGGGACAGGTACAGGATGGAAACAACAACTGCCCGAGTTACACCAGGAACGCACAATCCCTCCATCAGTGCTCAGACTGTCCGTAATAGGCTGAGAGAGGCTGGACTGAGGGCTTGTAGGCCTGTTGTAAGGCAAGTCCTCACCAGACATCACCGGCAACACCGTCGCCTATGGGCACAAACACACCGTCGCTCGACCAGACAGGACTGGCAAAAAAGTGCTCTTCACTGACGAGTCGCGGTTTTGTCTCACCAGGGGTGATGGTCGGATTCGTGTTTATCGTCGAAGGAATGAGCGATACACCAAGGCCTGTACTCTGGAGCGGGATCGATTTGGAGGTGGATGGTCCGTCATGGTCTTGGGCGGTGTGTCACAGCATCATCGGACTACGCTTGTTGTCATTGCAGGAAATTTCAACGCTGTGCGTTACAGGGAAGACATCCTCCTCCCTCATGTGGTACCCTTCCTGCAGGCTCATCCTGACATGACCCTCCAGCATGACAATGCCACCAGCCATACTGCTCGTTCTGTGCGTGATTTCCTGCAAGACAGGAATGTCAGTGTTCTGCCATGAAGAGCCTGGATCTGTTGGATCGGAGGGTGAGGGCTAGGATTTAGCCATTCCCCCCAGAAATGTCTGGGAACTTGCAGGTGCCTTGGTGGACGAGGGGGTAACATCTCAGTTTATGTCTCAGTTGTTGAATCTTGTTATGTTCATACAAATATTTACATTACATTTTTACATTTTAGTCATTTAGCAGACGCTCTTATCCAGAGCGACTTACAGTTAGTGAGTGCATACATTCTTTTATTTGTTTATTTTATTTTTATTCTTTTTTTATATATATATATATTTTTTTTTTCATACTGCCCCCCCGTGGGTATCGAACCCACAACCCTGGCGTTGCAAACGCCATGCTCTACCAACTGAGCTACATCCCTGCCGGCCATTCCCTCCCCTACCCTGGACGACGCTGTGCCAATTGTGCGCCGCCCCATGGGTCTCCCGGTCGCGGCCGGCTACGACAGAGCCTGGATTCGAACCAGGATCTCTAGTGGCACAGCTAGCACTGCGATGCAGTGCCTTAGAACACTGCGCCACTCGGGAGATGCGTTATTTACACGTTAAGTTTGCTGAAAATAAACGCAGTTGACAGTGAGAGGACGTTTCTTTTTTTGCTGAGTTTATATCTCAATGTCCCAACTCTCTAAATACATGGCTCTGGGCCTACCTCTCCATAGGCGGTGACCTTTGACCTACTACTGAATCTGTATCTGTAGGCCTATGTGATCCTGTAACCAGTCACAAATGTGTCATTAGTGTAAATCACTTACCTGACTTCCTTCATAACATCAGCTTCATTGATGGGGTCATCCAGGTCTATGAGGGTGAGGTCATTTCCATTGACCTCTGACCTCTGAAAGACAGCACAAAGTCATGTTTAGATGTCACCTACTGTGTCGCCTTTTGCCGTGTTCAAAACAACTGGGAAATCTCTGACTTCCGACTTCAGTGCGTTCAAGACAACTGGGAAATAGGAAAAAAAAACAAGCTCCGACTGGGAAAAATCGTTTTGAACAGTCATCCAACTCGGAATTCCAAGTCGGAAGCAGCGCGGCTTGGCGGGTCATGTTTTGGAGGACGCCTGACTCAACCTTCACCTCTCCCGAGCCCGCTGGGGAGTTGCAGCGATGAGACAAGATCGTAACAAGATCGTAACTACCAATTGGATATCACGAAAAATTGGGGAGAAAAAGGGGATAAAATTACCACCACAAAATGTAAAAAGGAATTCCAAGTCGGAAACTCTGGCATCTTTCTAGAGCTCCGACTTTCCGACCTGAAGATCACGGACGTCATGATTTGACCTAGTTATTTTTTTCGAGTTCCCAGTTGCCTTGAGAGCACCATTAACCCAACTCTCATTGTCACATCATAATGCATCATATTCAGAGAAATAGAATCACCAGAACATCATATCAGGTGTGCAGTTCAGTTTACCAGTCAAATTGCCAAGGTCAGAGGCTCTATCCTTTCTAGTGATTCTATTTCTATGGTCACATAATAATGCATCATATCTATGCTTGTGTCCGAAATAGCACCCTAGTTCCAATATAGTGCACTTCTTTTGGCTGGAGCCCTATAGAGTCCCACAGTATGAGTCATAATACCCATAAAACCTAGTGGTCTGGCAGCCTCTGGAACTGCCGTTCTGCAGCCAACAAGGCAGAGTTAATCTCAGCCTATGCTACCCTCCAGTCCCTCGACTTCTTGGCGCTGACGGAAACATGGATTACCACAGAAAACACTGCTACTCCTACTGCTCTTTCCTCGTCTAACCATGTGTTCTCGCATACCCCGAGAGCATCTGGTCGGCGCGGCGGTGGCACAGGAATCCTCATCTCTCCAAAGTGGACATTCTCTCTTTTTCCCCTGACCCATCTGTCTATCTCCTCATTTGAATTCCATGCTGTCACATCACTAGCCCATTCAAGCTTAACATCCTTGTCATTTATCGCCCTCCAGGTTCCCTTGGAGAGTTCATCAATGAGCTTGACGCCTTGATAAGTTCCTTTCCTGAGGATGGCTCACCCCTCACAGTTCTGGGTGACTTTAACCTCCCTACGTCTCTGCCTTTGACTCATTTCTCTCTGCCTCCTTCTTTCCACTCCTTTCCTCTTTTGACCTCACCCTCTCACCGTCCCCCCCTACTCACAAGGCAGGCAATACGCTTGACCTCATCTTTACTAGATGCTGTTCTTCTACTAATCTCACTGCAACTCCCCTCCAAGTCTCCGACCACTACTTTGTATCCTTTTCTCTCTCGCTCTCCTCCAACACTACTCACTCTGCCCCTACTCAGATGGTAATGTGCCATCACAACCTTCGCTCTCTCTCTCCCGCTACTCTCTCCTCTTCCATCCTATCATCTCTTCCCTCTGCTAAATCATTCTCCCTCCGATCTCCTGATTCTGCCTCCTCAACCCTCCTCTCCTCCCTTTCTGCATCTTTTGACTCTCTATGTCCCCTATCCTCCCGGCCGGCTCGGTCCTCCCCTCCTGCTCCGTGGCTTGACGACTCATTGCGAGCTCACAGAAGAGGGCTCCGGGCAGCCGAGCGGAAATGGAGGAAAACTAGACTCCCTGCGGACCTGTCATCTTTTCACTCCCTCCTCTCTACATTCTCTTCCTCTGTTTCCGCTGCTAAAGCCACTTTCTACCACTCTAAATTTCAAGCCTATGCCTCTAACCCTAGGAAGCTCTTTGCCACCTTCTCCTCCCTGCTGAATCCTCCTCCCCCACCCTCCTCCCTCTCTGTGGATGACTTCGTCAACCATTTTGAAAAGAAGGTTGACGACATCCGATCCTCATTTATTAAGTGAAATGACACCGCTGGTCCTGCTCACACTGCCCTACCCTATGCTTTGACTTTTTTCTCCCCTCTCTCTCCAGATGAAATCTTGCGACTTGTGACGGCCGGCCGCCCAACAACCTGCCTGCTTGACCCTATCCCGTCCTCTCTTCTCCAGACCATTTCCGGAGACCTTCTCCCTTACCTCACCTCACCTCACCTCCCACATCAACTCATCCTTGACCGCTGGCCATGTCCCTTCCGTCTTCAAGAGAGCGAGAGTTGCACCCCTCCTCAAAAAACCTACACTCGATCCCTCCGATGTCAACAACTACAGACAAGTAAGTATCCCTTCTTTCTTTTCTCTCCAAATCTCTTGAGCGTGCCGTCTCTAGCCAACTCTCCTGCTATCACTCTCAGAATGACCTTCTTGATCCAAACCAGTCAGGTTTCAAGACTGGTCATTCAACTGAGACTGCTCTTCTCTGTGTCATGGAGGCTCTCCGCACTGCTAAAGCTAACTCTCTCTCCTCTGCTCTTATCCTTCTAGACCTATCCGCTGCCTTTGATATTGTGAACCATCAGATCCTCCTCTCCACCCTCTCCGAGTTGGGCATCTCCGGCGCTGCTCACTCTTGGATTGCGTCCTACCTGACAGGTCGCTCCTACCAGGTAGCGTGGCGAGAATCTGTCTCCGCACCATGTGCTCTCACCACTGGTGTCCCCCAGGGCTCAGTTCTAGGCCCTCTCCTATTCTCTCTATACACCAAGTCACTTGGCTCTGTCATATCCTCACATGGTCTCTCCTATCATTGCTACGCAGACGACACACAATTAATTTTCTCCTTTCCCCCTTCTGATAACCAGGTGGCGAATCGCATCTCTGCATGTCTGGCAGACATATCAGTGTGGATGTCGGATCACCACCTCAAGCTGAACCTCTGCAAGACGGAGCTGCTCTTCATCCCTGGGAAGGACTGCCCGTTCCATGATCTCGCCATCACGGTTGACAACTCCATTGTGTCCTCCTCCCAGAGTGCAAAGAGCCTTGGCGTGACCCTGGACAACACCCTGTCATTCTCTGCTAACATCAAAACGGTGACCCGATCCTGCAGGTTCATGCTCTACAACATTTGCAGAGTACGACTCTACCTTACACAGAAAGCGGCACAGTTCCTAATCCAGGCACATGTCATCTCCCGTCTGGATTACTGCAACTCGCTGTTGGCTGGGCTCCCTGCCTGTGCCATTAAACCCCTACAACTTATCCAGAACGCCGCAGCCCGTCTGGTGTTCGACCTTCCCAAGTTCTCTCATGTCACCCCGCTCAGTTGAGGCTCGCATCTACTACAAGACCATGGTGCTTGCCTACGGAGCTGTGAGAGGAACGGCACCTCCTTACCTTCAGGCTCTGGCACCCCAATGGTGGAACAAGCTCCCCCACGACGCCAGGACAGCGGAGTCACTGACCACCTTCCGGAGACACTTGAAACCCTACCTCTTTAAGGAATACCTGGAATAGTATGAAGTAATCCTTCTACCCCCCCCCTCCCCCCCCATAAAAAAAAAGAAGAAAAATAAGTGGTTGTCCCACTGGCTATCATAAGTTGAATACACCAATTGTTGAATGCACCATTGTAAGTCGCTCTGGATAAGAGCGTCTGCTAAATGATATAAATGTAAAATGTAAATATACTGATAAAAGTCAACTTGTCCGAGAGAGATTTACATGGTTACAAAAACGTCACGCCAGGGTAAGCCTACACGAAATACAGCCCTTATTTTATGTGTTTCTAAAATGAATGGTGGAAAAACGATTGGAACCATGTCCCTGTTTGACCGCTAGGTTTTTTGGGTATTATCACACCTCCACTGTGGGACTCTATAGAGGGGTTGGTTGTTAAGCAACAAAACTGGCATGCAACTATGGGGCAAAATAGACAGGGTTTGACTTAGACTGTTGACAACATGTAAACTATATTTAGTCTCTAAATGTTTAATGCAAACATAAATACATTTGAACAATGAACTCGTCTCAAATACATTGTTACAGTTGTTGTTGGTTAGCTAGGTAGCGAATTTGAGTCATTGCATAGACATGATATCAGTCAAAACACCTCAAAACAAGACATGGTATCAATAACACCATACAACAAGCTGAAACATGCCACAGAGCTACGATTCCCCACATGGCAGCTTGTTGTTAGCTGAGGTTCAGAATCATAACAAGATACACGACTTCGGGCCATCGATGCGCGGGCATCGTTTTCGTGACGTCAGCCAACCCTTCTATGGCTCCTGGTCAAAAGTAGTACACTAGCCTACATAGGGAATAGGGTGCCATTTTGGACGAAATTATGAAGGTGCTGTCATAACATTTGACCCCCATTTGACCCTACTGTACCTTTAGCCAACTCTCATGACTCCCCGGCCATAGACTTTCTAGTTTGATATTACAGCATGAATAGCACATTATTTCATTTGTTAAACAATATTTAATCCACAGTAATTAATATAATTGAAGATTTAAAAATAAATAACATGCCTACCTTGAACTCTTTATTCTCCATCTCCTTGCAAAATCAGCACATTTCCTTGCCAAAATGAACGCGCATCCAGAGCGAAAACAAACGCAATCCTCCAGCACTAGGGAGGTTTAGACTGAACTGCTCCAGCGGTTTTTCATCAGTTTCAACGTTTATCAGTGATGACGTAACAATGACCTGTACAGATTTGACGCACTTTCGATCTCGTGCTGATGCAACACTCTGTGTTGTTGAAAGCTCATGTATGGAAATCCTGCGAGTTGTAAACAAATTTAGGCTATTGTTGCCCTTAAAACTGTAATGTTGAGGACGCCATGAAAAATAAAATACATAACCCACACCGTTAGGCCAAGGTACATGCAATATTCATCACTTTGCCAATAGACTTCTTGTTCCTTGTTGTATGTAGCCTTTCTTTTGGGATTAGCACCACTGTCACCTAGAAATTGATACTGCGGTTGTCACATAAAACAGATAACCCATAGTTCATTATTAAATAACATAACTCATTTCTTTATTTTATTACTCATAAAATATACAGCAATCTTCAGATACTGAAAGAATTCATGGGAGTTTCGATTCAGTCACTATTTCATATGTACATGCTAGTTTAATCCTTTTAAAGAAAAAAAGGACACGAAAAAACCTGTGAACCTCCTGATCCTGATTTGACGAACATAGCATATGTATTGTACATATTTCCAGTTAAAATTATTTTAAAAAAGAGACAAAAACGGGGGTTTGAACAAGCAATCACATAAAAGGTTTGAGTGGTTTCATTTTTTTGAAGAAGTTAAGCAAGCAAAACCTGTCAAAATACATTGATTATAAGACCAAGACAAATAATATATATATATTTTTTTCAACAGAAGAAAATCTAAATGCTGCTGTCCTACCATTGGTTTACAGTGTTTCTCCTCTCCAAGGGAGGCATGTTTTCCCCCTCGTATGCCTCGGAATAGTATCAGTGCTTTTCACAAACGTTGTATTACTTAGTGTGCATCATTGTTTTCGCTCATACAGCTGCCCCTACTCTCCTAACCTCCCCTCAGTAACTAAAGAAGGCACAAAATGATGACATAAATATCACAAGAAAGAATACATGAATTAATAATTTACTTTCTAAAATATTTTCTAGAGGGCAAAGGACAGGTAGGTTTAATAACGCAAATGTAAAAAGTCCTGTCGCTCACATACAAATGCAAAATCTAAATGGCACCCTATTCTTTATAGAGTACACTACTTTTGACCAGAACCCTATGGCCCTGGTCAAAAGTAGTGTACTATAAAGGGAATAGGGTGCCATTGGGGATGGAATTCTTTGAAATTACTCATGAGAGCAAATACTACGATTCTTTGGTTCCCACAGAGGGTCAGGAGCTTAAGACATGAATGATATTATTAAAATGTTTGTTCATAAAAAATAAATGATTTCCCCTCCTCCCACATGGATTACAGACAAGAGGCTAGGTGCGTTCTGACTGTCTTAGTGTGCGGATAAACATGACCATCACTCTCATAAAACTTAAATGAAACATCACTCCTTATGTTTTTTCTCAGGCCAAAACGCTCAATCCCATTTCTACTGTCAAAACAGGTTTTGAAAAGGCTTCTTCCGCATCTTTTGGTCCATGTCTGTTTTTCACTCAGTGAAGTGCTACTATCCCCTTGGACTACAGGTTATTGCCGTCATAAGGTGTCCGTCTGTCTGTTGGCTGGACAGTTTCTACCGTTTAGGACCTTTGTGGGTAAAGGTAAAGGTGGGGTATAGCAGCAGCAGTTCCTCTGAAGTCCAGTATCTGCTGGAAGGACACCTGGTGGTACGAGAGGATGAGTGTGGCCAGCCAGCCTGTTGTGCCTCCCCCTCTCCCTCCCTCCCTCCATTTCTCTCTCTCCATCTGCAGGACTCTTAAGGCTCCTGTGCGGACTGTCTCGGCTCGTGCCCTCCCAAAGCTGGCTGTGGTGATTTAAGACACGGTGTGTATGTGTGGATTTGTTTGTGGCCTCTGCCCCACTTCACTGTCCATCCGCCTACCCTTGGCTCCCCTCCTGGGCAGCGACCACCACCCCCCTCAGTATGTCTCTGAGTCTGAGTCGTTGAGTTCCTCATCCTTGTAGAAGCCTCCATCGTGGTCGCGGTGGCCGATGTTGTTGAAGCTGCAGTAGGAGCTGTGCTCGCTGCGCAGCACGGGCAGGCTGTCGAAGGTCACACTCTTGGAGGGGCTGGTGGTGTAGTGGTTAATGGCACTGAAGGACAGGCTGGGCGCCGGGTTGCAGGGGGACACGGGCATCATGGTGGCCAGGATCAGCGCCAGGCAGTCCGCCACGTCTTTGTTGGGGGCGCAGGCCAAGGCAGGCGTGTAACCTGAGGGGTTCAAACAGAACAGCAGAGGGTCACTTCAGGAGCATCACCGTTTACTATAACACTTTTGGTGAAAAACATGAAATAACAGCAGGCTAGGAGATACAAAGTTAAGACAATAACCAAGCAGTGGACTAGAGAGAAACATTTGTGGACACATTGAGAAGAGAAGTACAGAAGAAAACGGTGTTAGCGTTATGGATCTTACCATTGTCATCGACTGCTAGCACGCTAGCACCCTTCACTAGTAGCTCCTGAACCACCACCGTCAGACCATTTCTGGCTGCAACGTGTAACGGCCTGAGGAGAAAGTACCGTCAGATTAGCCAGCAGCAAATGAGGATACCTCCCAAATGCCAGACTATTCCCTATATAGTGCACTTCTTCTAATTCTTCTGGCCCAATTAATACAGCTGAACCATACGTACGTCTGTAAGGCTGCGTTAGTCGAGTTGATGAGGTTCCTGTCTGTAATCTTCTCCAATATCAACAAAGCACTGGTTTCATGCCCCTTTAAAAACCAGAGTCAAACATGTCAGACCAAAATGTCAACCAGAGAGAGCCAACTGTTCAGATGAACGTCATCTTCATGTGGGGATGCTCACCTTACTGCAGGCCAGATGAAGAGCAGTGTTCTTGACTGCATCCTGCAGGGTGAGCTCTGCTTTGGCACTGCTCACCAACAGCTCTGACACAGACAGAGAAACATAAAGAAACTCAATTAGGAAATGAAGCGACTTATTAAAATGTAAAACAGACATGTTGAACTTAAGCCGGCTGGGCGAGGCAAAGCGGAGGAGAGGGGGCTGCGTACCGACAGCGTTGGTTTGTCCGTTCTCAGCAGCCATCATGAGGGAGGTCTTCCCGGAGGCATCGGGGGAGTTGACCTGGGCGTTGTGGCCTAGCAGCAGCTGAAGACACTCCACGTGGTCCGTGAAAGCCGCCGCATGCAGGGGGGTCCTGGAGAGAGAGGAAACTTATTTCACCGATATCATGTAGGACTGTTATAAACAAGTTTGTTCAATTAACCCTGTTTATACCATAGAAATATAAAATCACTAATAGATGTATTAAAAGTAATCTACAATCCCTCATCCAACCCCAGAGGTCATTTTATTCCCAAGACAACATTATTCTCCAGAAGAAAAGGACTTTGTCATGTGCTGTAGTTACCGGTTCTTGGTGTCAGTGGCGTTGACAATGGCCGGCCCCAGAGTGTCAATCAGCATCTCTGCAGCCCCCTCGTTGTCATTGATCACAGCACAGTGGAGGGGGCTGAACGAGTTGCCCTCGGTGACATATGCTATGACAAAGTCCTGTTTCAGTGTAAGGTCCTCCACTGAGAGTCATAACCCCTAATTCTGTTGTAGTCTTGTTCATTCCCCCACATGGCTCCGTCCACACCAATCGAATGCTTTTCAAGCCACAAGAGGGAGTGAATGAGTGTACACTTCATGGAGGAGAGAACAGAGCTACAGTCCAGTTAGTCAGTACGTACCGTTGTATGTAGGGGTGTAACGATCCATCTACTACATCGATGTATCGATTTATATTCCTATGATCCAACTACATCGATCTGTGCTCGGTGAGTTGGCCTTTTGGACAACATATATCACTCTAACATCGTTTTAAAATGTAATAAATCGATTGTATCGATACTAGGAAATAACCCATTGGATTTAAGCACGTCAGACTTTATATGGATGTTTTTTCTTAGCACTTTTAATGATAAAGGCTTTAAACATTACTCGATTCAGTCTGCCTATCCGTGACGTCATCGCCCCACGCCAGCAGCAGCGCAAAGGCGCAAAGACAACAAAACATAGCATGGCGGACGACAGAGGAGAAGCCGACGAGCGAGAAATTATCAAGCCACCATTGCGGTCCTTACAAGAAACAGGAATCTAGGAAACTTCACCTGCACTGTCCAGTATCCAGGTATTTATTTCAGTCACACTGGTTGAATTTTTGGCTAAAAGGTTACTGAATCGATTTCAAGTCACTGAATCGTTTCGGATCGTATCGTTCTAAATGAACCAATATCGTCCTTGAATCGTATCGACAACCACGAATCGTGATACAAATCGAATCGTTACACCCCTAGTTGTATGGCCTGCCTAATTCAGGGACATGTTTACGGTGCTGAAGAGAGAAAATCAGAAAATATCTAGTGTTCCGTTAGTCCAGTACGTACCGTTGTAGCAGGCCCAGTGTAGTGGCGTGTAGCCCTGGTTGTCTGTGATGACGGGGAGGGTCTCCACTGACTGGGCGGCGTGTAGGAGTCCCCCCAGCACCCCGATGTGTCCGGATGCCGCCGCCAGGTGGACAGGGGTCCGCCCCTTACAGTCCCGAACCAGGAAGCTGGCGCTGTGCTGCAGCAGGGCCTCCACACACTCCTCATGACCCGTCAACGCCTGGGAGGAAGGGCAGGGAGACAAGAATGGATTTGAATAACTAATAATCAATGATATAATAATGAATCATCAATTATTACAAATGATGTCTGGAGGCAGGTCCCCCTACAGGGATGAATACACCACTACCCATGGACAACTACTTTTCTGAAGATAATATGTATATTTGAGCCTCCCCGTCTCTTTCTGTGTGTGAGCGTATACAGCCAGCTCTCCTCCTCACCCCTCTGTGTAGCGCTGTTCTGCCCCACTTGTCTTTGGCTTCTACGCTGGCTCCCTTGTTGAGCAGTGAGTACACACAGTCTGTGTGTCCGCTCAGCACTGACAGCATCAGAGGGGTTCTGATACACAAGACAACAAGGTCATATTACAAACTGGTAATAACCAGGCTGAGTCCCAAATGGCAACCTATTCCCTATATGGTACACTACTTTTGACCCGAGCCCATAGGGTTCTGGTTTAAAGTAGTGCACCAAGTAGGGCATAGGGTGCCATTTGGGACGTAGAACTAGTGTCAAAATCTCTTTATTTCAGGAATTGTATCCAAAACCCAATTGACTTACTGTCCATTCCCGTCTTGAACGTCCACTGGACTCTGGAGGTCAGCATTTCCAATCAGCAAACGCAAACACTCCGAATGACCGTTGGTAGCTAGAGGAGGATAAACAGAGAGGATATAAGAATGTGAGATGATTGACCGTTGGTAGCTAGAGGAGGCTAAACAGAGAGGATATGAGCTGATTGCTGGACGACTATTACCTTCACATGAACAGACAGATTTCTAGAACAGTGGTATTGGTAGATGACATCCTCATGATGTTAACACAGCAGATAATAAAACATTTTGGGGCTGAGGCCCTCGAAGCCTGTCACCTGCTAGCTGTGTACCTGGCTCTGGATAGAAGTCCCCCTGTGCACTGATCTAGGATCAGCTTACCCTCCCCAGATCCTCAGCAATAATGACAAAAAATGACCTTAGATCAGTGTGTAGTGGGCATTTTCACACTATGCTATATAATATCCCTAGAGTGGACATTGGCGTCCTAGCAACATGACCAAACAAATGTCCATCTTGGTAAGGAAAACTTTTGAATTACAGAATCTCTAGGTCTTACGTGATATCCTATGCGTACCTGCAGCGTGGATGGGGGTCCTCTTCAGGGTGAAGTCTTTAACCAGGATGGAGGCTCCCTGGTTGATGAGGACGTCAACACACTCCACATGGCCTTTAAAGGCAGCCAGGTCCAGAGGGGTGCGCCCCTGGCTGTTCCTCACGTCTAGATCCAGCAGAGACTGAACCAGGACCTCCATAGCATGGTGGTGGCCGTGGTACGCCTGAATGGAAACAAACACACAGTCTGAAGCAAAGTCCAGTGGTATGCCTGAACAGATATACACTCCTAATATAATCAATGTCCTATAGTAGACCAGTGGTATGCCTGAACAGATATACACTCCTAATATAATCAATGTCCTATAGTAGACCAGTGGTATGCCAGAACAGATATACACTCCTAATATAATCAATGTCCTATAGTAGACCAGTGGTATGCCTGAACAGATATACACTCCTAATATAATCAATGTCCTATAGTAGACCAGTGGTATGCCAGAACAGATATACACTCTTAATATAATCAATGTCCTATAGTAGACCAGTGGTACGCCTGAACAGAAATACACTCCTAATATAATCAATGTCCTATAGTAGACCAGTGGTGCGCCTGAACAGATATACACTCTTAATATAATCAATGTCCTATAGTAGACCAGTGGTATGCCTGAACAGAAACAGTCCTAGACCCCTAAAGTAGACCAGTGTCTCTCAAATCGGGTGCCCATTTTTTCTCCCGCCCAGCATCAACATCGAAGGTCCCTGCCAAGCGTGAGATTTAGAAACACTCTACTTCTCCTCTGTTGGAGGTTGATTAACTCAAATGGCAAAATAAGGAAATCATCCTCATCATCACCGTGTCAAAATATGCATGTATTTTACACTAATCAGGAACAGATAGGAACATGGTGTGTGAGTGTCTGGACAATCAACTTTTCGTGGAAAAACAACACCATGCCTGCATCCCAGATAGCACCCTATTTCCCATGTAGTGCAGTACTTTTGATCTGGGCCCATAAGGCTCTGGTCAAAAGTAGTGCACTAAATAGGGAATAGGGTGCCATTTGTCATGTGGCGAGACCCCTACAGGAGCAGGTAGGCTTTACTCACAGCTAAGTGTAGGGGGCTGATGGGAGCTCTGACATCAGAGTCGTTCAGGATGTCTGTCCCTGAGGTTTCCATTAGCTGGGGAAAGACAAGGACGGGCCAGTTTAGACTTGTAACATATTTACTTTGAAGGTTAGTCTAGTAGCATGTTTCATGTTGTAAATCTCAGTGACCAGCCCCTGCAGACATACTGGGGTGTTGCATTCGTATCTTAAACAAGCTAGTGTGAGGAAAAGTAACCAACTGGTACTTACCACATCTAAAGGTGTTTCACTTGCAATCTGGAAAAAGAACATCAAGAGTGACGATGCGGCCACGACAAACATGCAACCACACCTTAAAACCTACTGAATATCAACGTCTGTCCCAAATGGCACCCTATTCCCTATATAGTGCATTACTTTTGACCAGAGCCCTATGGGCCCTACATTCATTTGGGACGCAGACAAAATGGTCTGTGAATGCAGGGCGTCTAGTCCCCTGTGGTTCTGACTCACCAGCTCCAGACAGAGGCGGTGTCCGTACGCAGACGCGTAATGGACTGCGTTGTAGCCCTGATTGTCCCTGATCCCTGGGTTAGCGTCGTTTCGCAGCAAATATTCCAGACACCTAGAGGTCAGAGGTCAAGAGTTCACTAATCATTATACCAACATCAAGACAGACAGATAAGCAAGCAGAGACACTTTCCCAAAGGAGACGTGGCCAAGCTTTCACACTGCAGATTTAACACTAGTATGTATTCAAACACGACCAACAACATACTCTAGACTACAGTGAAATGTGAAAGGTCATGGCACCACAACATACTCTCCAGACTACAGTGAAATGTGAAAGGTCATGGCACCACAACATACTCTCCAGACTACAATGAAATGTGAAAGGTCATGGCACCACAACATACTCTCCAGACTACAGTGAAATGTGAAAGGTCATGGCACCACAACATACTCTCCAGACTACAATGAAATGTGAAAGGTCATGGCACCACAACATACTCTCCAGACTACAGTGAAATGTGAAAGGTCATGGCACCACAACATACTCTCCAGACTACAGTGAAATGTGAAAGGTCATGGTACCACAACATACTCTCCAGACTACAGTGAAATGTGAAAGGTCATGGCACCACAACATACTCTCCAGACTACAGTGAAATGTGAAAGGTCATGGCACCACAACATACTCTCCAGACTACAGTGAAATGTGAAAGGTCATGGCACCACAACATACTCTCCAGACTACAGTGAAATGTGAAAGGTCATGGCACCACAACATACTCTCCAGACTACAGTGAAATGTGAAAGGTCATGGCACCACAACACACACAACAGTAAGAGAGGTGTGAGACGTACTTTCCGTCTGTGTCGGAGGCAGCAGCGTAGTGGAGCGGGGTGCAACCCCTTTTATCCAGATCGTTCACACTGGCCCCAGACCCCACCAAGGCAAACAGACACTGGTAGTTACAATTGGCTGCCGCATAATGCAGAGGACTCCTAGAAGAACGCACAGAAACCATTCAACATCAACAACAGAAACAGCTTATTGGAGCTGTATAACATTTACATTTTACATTTACGTCATTTAGCAGACACTCTTATCCAGTGCGACTTACAGGAGCAATTAGGGTTAAGTGCCTTGCTGCAGTGCACATAGACACATTTTTCACCTAGTCAGCTAGGGGATTTGAAACAGCAACCTTTCGGTTACTGACCCAACGCTCTTAACCGCTAGGCTACCTGCCGCCCAATATTTCCCATAATAATTCCTATATGCCCCTATACTATATTCCCCATTATCATAAAGATCACATATGAAAGTTATTTTATGCCACAGACAGACCTTCCGAAGCTGTCCTTTCTGTTGAAGTCTGCCCCTGTGTTGAGCAGCAGATTCAGACAGTCCAGGTTCCTGGTAACAAGATATCAAGTTCAGAAAGGCTCTCGTACATCTGAGCTATCAGGTGGATGGTAACAAGATATCAAGTTCAGAAAGGCTCTCGTACATCTGAGCTATCAGGTGGATGGTAACAAGATATCAAGTTCAGAAAGGCTCTCGTACATCTGAGCTATCAGGTGGATGGTAACAAGATATCAAGTTCAGAAAGGCTCTCGTACATCTGAGCTATCAGGTGGATGGTAACAAGATATCAAGTTCAGAAAGGCTCTCGTTCATCTGAGCTATCAGGTGGATGGTAACAAGATATCAAGTTCAGAAAGGCTCTCGTACATCTGAGCTATCAGGTGGATGGTAACAAGATATCAAGTTCAGAAAGGCTCTCGTACATCTGAGCTATCAGGTGGATGGTAACAAGATATCAAGTTCAGAAAGGCTCTCGTTCATCTGAGCTATCAGGTGGATGGTAACAAGATATCAAGTTCAGAAAGGCCCTTTCACATCTGAGCTATCAGGTGGATGGTAACAATGAGAACCTTAAAGAAAAGAGAAACCCGTACACTGCTCTTGCTAGTATCACTGTTTTTATAATGCTAATAAAAGCTATAATAAAAAGTGATACTAGCAAGAGCAGTTTGCAGGTTTCTCTTCTCTTTCAAGAAGATATAAAGACAATTTAGACCAGAGCGCAAGTCAATACCACCATGGCATGGAACCACATTATACAGAAATGATACCGCACTAATGATCTAAACGATTTTTTTATACTGCTAAACAATGTGAAATGTAAGAGTGTGAATATGTGTTTGTTCTTTCTGGTGGCTTTCCAGTTCATGAACTAAATATTCCTTGGTGTAAAGCCTGGACCAGTCCACTCACCCAACAGCTGCTGCAGCATGTAAACAGGTCCTTCCAAAGTCGTCAGGGGTGTCTATATCAAAGCCTGATGAGAGGAGCTTCCGACAGCAGTCAGAGAACCCACTGAGAGCAGCCAGGTGGAGGGGGAACATCCCATGGACGCCTCGCCTGCAACACATTTTTACATTTTAGACTTTAAGCAGACACTCTTATCCAGAGTGACTTACAGTTGATTCAGCTAAGATTGGAAACAGCACCACATCACAGTCCTCATTAAACCCCACAGCAGATCAACACATCAGCATGCTGCAATGCCCTGTCTATCAACCCCCCACACACCACAATGTGTTGAGCATAGTCTCCAAGCGGCAATTCGGTCAATGACAGAATTGCAGATGCATGTTGCATTATTGCTGGAAACTGTGTGTGTGTGTGTTCTCACTTGGCTGTGTCAGCTCCGTTCGTGATGAGTGTATTGATGAGTAACTCGTGGCCGTAGCGAGCAGAGATGTGCAGGGGTGTGTTTCCATTATTTTCTTCACAGTCGATCTCAGCACCTACAGAACACACACACACACAGACACACACACACAGACACACACACACAGACACACACACACAGACACACACACACACACACACACACACACACACACACACAGACACACACACACGTCAACCACTTGACCCTAGAGGCCTCATGAAGCTTCATGTTCAACCACATTGCAAGTAACATTGCTCTGTGCCAGTGAATCATGGTTTGAAGACTAAAGACAATGCTGAAGAGCCTACTGGTTCATATATATTCAGTTGAGAGCATTCACAGCGACTCACCATTCTGGATGATGGCTTGAGATCTGGAGAAGCGTCCGTGGATGGCCGTCATGTGGAGGGGGGTCTTTCCATCTTTACTCTGCAGATAGAAAGACAAAGATGGTTCACACGGCAGTCTGTGCTGCTGACCACAGGCAAAATCAAACACGTATTGGAGGAGCGCTTGATTGCATTTAGTTTGCATTGTTAGGCCTATTCCATTGGTATTTGAATGTAGACCAGGGCCAAATACTAAGCCATGTGCTGCGTCAGTGTGTGCGTCGCAAATGGCACCCTATTCTCTTCATAGTGAACTACTTTTTGAACCAAAGTAGTGTACTTATAAAGGGAACAGGGTGCCATTTGGGACACAGCCAGTGTCACCACGGCTCCTTGCTCTATGGGCCCCTGGTCAAAAGTAGTGCACTACATAGGGAATAGGGTGTTATTTAGTTCAGACACAGTGTTGGTCATCCGGTCTCCTCACCTTGATGTTGACGAGGGCCCCGTTGCCCACCAGCAGCTCCAGGCAGAGCGCCCCATGGCACGAGGCGGCCGTGAAGTGGAGTGGGGCGAAACCCTTCTCGTTCACCTGGTTCACGTTGGCGCCACACTCGATCAGCTCATTCACCACCACGTCCTGCCCGTTGTAGCATGCCACGTGGAGGGGGGTGTTACCGTACCCATTGGGCTCATTTATCTGGAGGGAGCAAGGGAGGGAAAAGAGTGGAGAGAGAGAGGGGGGGGGGGGGGGGGGGGGGAACAAAACAATACATTCCTGATCAGGTCACTTGGTTCTGAAAACCCCCTGGCCCAAAACACTGGCTCCAACCTCCATCTCTTCATTACCTGGTTATGAAAACCCCCTGGTCCAACCTCTCTCTCTTCATTACTTGGTTCTGAAAACCCCCTGGTCCAACCTCTCTCTCTTCATTACTTGGTTCTGAAAACCCCCTGGTCCAACCTCTCTCTCTTCATTACTTGGTTATGAAAACCCCCTGGTCCAACCTCTCTCTCTTCATTACTTGGTTATGAAAACCCCCTGGTACAACCTCTCTCTCTTCATTACTTGGTTCTGAAAACCCCCTGGTCCAACCTCTCTCTCTTCATTACTTGGTTATGAAAACCCCCTGGTCCAACCTCTCTCTCTTCATTACTTGGTTATGAAAAACCCCTGGTCCAACCTCTCTCTCTTCATTACTTGGTTCTGAAAACCCCCTGGTCCAACCTCTCTCTCTTCATTACTTGGTTCTGAAAACCCCCTGGTCCAACCTCTCTCTCTTCATTACTTGGTTATGAAAACCCCCTGGTCCAACCTCTCTCTCTTCATTACTTGGTTATGAAAACCCCCTGGTACAACCTCTCTCTCTTCATTACTTGGTTATGAAAACCCCCTGGTCCAACCTCTCTCTCTTCATTACTTGGTTATGAAAACCCCCTGGTCCAACCTCCATCTCTTCATTACTTGGTTCTGAAAACCCCCTGGTCCAACCTCTCTCTCTTCATTACTTGGTTATGAAAACCCCCTGGTCCAACCTCTCTCTCTTCATTACTTGGTTATGAAAACCCCCTGGTCCAACCTCTCTCTCTTCATTACTTGGTTCTGAAAACCCCCTGGTCCAACCTCTCTCTCTTCATTACTTGGTTATGAAAACCCCCTGGTCCAACCTCTCTCTCTTCATTACTTGGTTATGAAAACCCCCTGGTCCAACCTCTCTCTCTTCATTACTTGGTTATGAAAACCCCCTGGTCCAACCTCTCTCTCTTCATTACCTGGTTATGAAAACCCCCTGGTCCAACCTCTCTCTCTTCATTACTTGGTTCTGAAAACCCCCTGGTCCAACCTCTCTCTCTTCATTACTTGGTTATGAAAACCCCCTGGTCCAACCTCTCTCTCTTCATTACCTGGTTATGAAAACCCCCTGGTCCAACCTCTCTCTCTTCATTACTTGGTTCTGAAAACCCCCTGGTCCAACCTCTCTCTCTTCATTACTTGGTTCTGAAAACCCCCTGGTCCAACCTCTCTCTCTTCATTACTTGGTTCTGAAAACCCCCTGGTCCAACCTCTCTCTCTTCATTACTTGGTTATGAAAACCCCCTGGTACAACCTCTCTCTCTTCATTACTTGGTTCTGAAAACCCCCTGGTCCAACCTCCATCTCTTCATTACTTGGTTCTGAAAACCCCCTGGTCCAACCTCTCTCTCTTCATTACTTGGTTCTGAAAACCCCCTGGTCCAACCTCTCTCTCTTCATTACTTGGTTATGAAAACCCCCTGGTCCAACCTCTCTCTCTTCATTACTTGGTTTTGAAAACCCCCTGGTACAACCTCTCTCTCTTCATTACTTGGTTATGAAAACCCCCTGGTCCAACCTCTCTCTCTTCATTACTTGGTTATGAAAACCCCCTGGTCCAACCTCTCTCTCTTCATTACTTGGTTCTGAAAACCCCCTGGTCCAACCTCTCTCTCTTCATTACTTGGTTATGAAAACCCCCTGGTCCAACCTCTCTCTCTTCATTACTTGGTTATGAAAACCCCCTGGTCCAACCTCTCTCTCTTCATTACTTGGTTATGAAAACCCCCTGGTCCAACCTCTCTCTCTTCATTACCTGGTTATGAAAACCCCCTGGTCCAACCTCTCTCTCTTCATTACTTGGTTCTGAAAACCCCCTGGTCCAACCTCTCTCTCTTCATTACTTGGTTATGAAAACCCCCTGGTCCAACCTCTCTCTCTTCATTACCTGGTTATGAAAACCCCCTGGTCCAACCTCTCTCTCTTCATTACTTGGTTCTGAAAACCCCCTGGTCCAACCTCTCTCTCTTCATTACTTGGTTCTGAAAACCCCCTGGTCCAACCTCTCTCTCTTCATTACTTGGTTCTGAAAACCCCCTGGTCCAACCTCTCTCTCTTCATTACTTGGTTCTGAAAACCCCCTGGTCCAACCTCTCTCTCTTCATTACTTGGTTCTGAAAACCCCCTGGTCCAACCTCTCTCTCTTCATTACTTGGTTCTGAAAACCCCCTGGTCCAACCTCTCTCTCTTCATTACTTGGTTCTGAAAACCCCCTGGTACAACCTCTCTCTCTTCATTACTTGGTTCTGAAAACCCCCTGGTCCAACCTCTCTCTCTTCATTACTTGGTTATGAAAACCCCCTGGTCCAACCTCTCTCTCTTCATTACTTGGTTCTGAAAACCCCCTGGTCCAACCTCTCTCTCTTCATTACCTGGTTCTGAAAACCCCCTGGTCCAACCTCTCTCTCTTCATTACCTGGTTCTGAAAACCCCCTGGTCCAACCTCTCTCTCTTCATTACTTGGTTCTGAAAACCCCCTGGTCCAAAACACTGGCTCCAACCTCCATCTCTTCATTACTTGAAAGGAAATCATTCGCCAACCCACTAGAGCTCTGTATTTTCATTGAGTTGTAATTGAACAGTGACTACACATTTGAATGCGTGTTGACTCACATCCACTCCAAGGTCCAGGAGGTACTTGACCACACTGATCATTCCACTGGAGGCTGCAGAGTGGAGAGGGGTGTAGGCCTTCTTGTCTTTACAGGACACCTCTGATCCATGAGAGGCCAGCAGTTTCACCACCTCAATGTGCCCTATGGTAGGTAGAGAGAGCGAGAGCGAGAGAGAGAGAGAGATTAGTTTACAGTGGTACACAGCACCATAAGCAACACCTACATCATGTTAGTACAACTGAAAACATCTAATCAACCTACTTAGTACATGATTCTGACATAATAACACACTAGACGTGGCTCATACAGCTGAGCTGTGAGACTAACACACAGTCCATTCATTCATTCATTCATTGGTATAAAGGACATTAGTCAGAATGTAAATGATGTGGTAAACTCATCACCCATGTAAGCAGCCCAGTGGATTGCTCGGCGATCCTTCTTGTCAAAGGCATTAATGTTGGCTCCTCTGGAGAGAAGCAGCCTCACCATCTAACAGGGAGAGGAGAGAGAAACAAAACACAGGTTGAGGAAAACTAAACAGCAAAATCCGCTAAATCTGGCTTCAAAGCCTTCCCTTTCAAATTATATATTTTGTATTCACAATGAATGAAAGATAACATGTAAAGACATGGTACATTTCTCCCCTTTTAGTCCCCCTTTGACCTCCCCCTCCCCCCAGAATGCCTCCAAACACATTTAAAAAGAAAGGGAAAGTAATTGACTTACATGTCAGAAAACAAAACAAAAGTATACAACAACGTTACTTCAAGCAAAAATGTAATAGCCTAACAATTTCAGGTGATTAAGTGATTTTATAGGCCTATATAGCAGTAATCTCAAGGTGGGGCCAAGAGTACTAATCTGGAGGAAGTGTTTGGAGCTGTTCAAAATAGGATATCATCGGGTCCCAGGAGGAATAAAATGAGTTGGTTGACCCTCGAATGGTAACTTCATTTTTTCTCATTTTAGGAACAGCTTCAGATCTTCGAGCCAAAGAGAGGCTAAGGGAGGATTGATAGATTTCCAATCCAATAAAATCCTTCTGCGGGCTAACAGGGAGGCAAAGGCAATGGCATCTAGCTGTCTATTGGTCAGAGAAGGATTGTTGTTTGGTACTCCAAAAATAGCAATTTCTGCACTAGGCTGCAACTTTATATCAAATGCTTCAGAAAGGGTTTTAAATAGTGGACAAATAATCTGCCAGACGGGGACAGGACCAGAACATGTGGGTCAAGTCCACCAAGGAGCTTTTACACCTGTCACATGTACCATCAATATTTGGGTAGAATTTGGACAATCTGGCCTTACTGAAATGGATACGGTAAAGTACCTTAAACTGTATAAGGCTGAGCCGGGCACAAGAGGAGCTTCCATTTACCCTCAGTAAGGCATTTCACACTCAGATCGGATTTTATTCAAAGCCTCCTCTGAACAAACTCAAGCATACAACTAGGGCTGTGATGGTCATGGAACTTCAGGTGTCGGTGATTGGCGTGTCTTATGTACGTGGTCATCGACAAAACTGACAGCTGACAGGGGGGCGGGACGGACATTAGCAAAGGAAAACATTAGCGCGTTTAGGCCAGTCTTGCTCTCAAGTTTGGGGAAGCTAATTTTCTCCATGAAAAATATCAAGCATTCCATGCATCATCACATTTGCAAACTTATTAAAAAAATTTAAAAAAATTCACCTTTATTTAACCAGGTAAGCCAGTTGAGAACAAGTTCTCATTTACAACTGCGACCTGGCCAAGATAAAGCAAAGCAGTGCGATAAAAACAACACAGAGTTACATTTGGGGTAAAAAAACAAAGTCAAAAATACAACAGAAAATATATATACAGTGTGTGCAAATGTAGCAAGTTATGGAGGTAAGGCAATAAATAGGCTATAGTGCAAAATAATTACAATAGTATTAACACTGGAATGCTAGATGTGCAAGAGATTATGTGCAAATAGAGATACCGGGGTGCAAAAGAGCAAAATAAATAACAATATAGGGATGAGGTAGTTGGGTGGCCTAATTTCAGATGGGCTGTGTACAGGTGCAGTGATCGGTAAGGTGCTCTGACAACTGATGCTTAAAGTTAGTGAGGGAGATAAGAGTCTCCAGCTTCAGAGATTTTTGCAATTCGTTCCAGTCATTGGCAGCAGAGAACTGGAAGGAATGGCGGCCAAAGGAGGTGTTGGCTTTGGGAATGACCAGTGAGATATACCTGCTGGAGCGCAGACTACGGGTGGGTGCTGCTATGGTGACCAATGAGCTAAGATAAGGCGGGGATTTGCCTAGCAGTGATTTATAGATGGCCTGGAGCCAGTGGGTTTGACGACGAACATGTAGTGAGGACCAGCCAACAAGAGCGTACAGGTCACAGTGGTGGGTAGTGTATGGGGCTTTGGAGACAAAACGGATGGCACTGTGATAGACTACATCCAGTTTGCTGAGTAGAGTGTTGGAGGCTATTTTGTAAATGACATCGCCGAAGTCAAGGATCGGTAGGATAGTCAGTTTTACGAGGGCATGTTTGGCAGCATGAGTGAAGGAGGCTTTGTTTGCGAAATAGGAAGCCGATTCTAGATTTAACTTTGGATTGGAGATTCTTTATGTGAGTCTGGAAGGAGAGTTTACAGTCTAACCAGACACCTAGGTATTTGTAGTTGTCCACATACTCTAGGTCAGACCCGTCGAGAGTGGTGATTCTAGTCGGGAGGGCGGGTGCCAGCAGCGTTCGATTGAAAAGCATACATTTAGTTTTACTAGTGTTTAAGAGCAGTTGGAGGCTACTGAAGGAGTGTTGTATGGCATTGAAGCTCGTTTGGAGGTTTGTTAACACAGTGTCCAATGAAGGGCCAGATGTATACAAAATGGTGTCGTCTGCGTAGAGGTGGATCTGAGAGTCACCAGCAGCAAGAGCGACATCATTGATATACACGGAGAAAAGTGTCGGCCCAAGAATTGAACCCTGTGGCACCCCCATAGAGACTGCCATAGGTCCAGACAACAGGCCCTCCGATTTGACACACTGAACTCTATCTGAGAAGTAGTTGGTGAACCAGGCGAGGCAGTCATTTGAGAAACCAAGGCTATTTAGTCTGCCAATAAGAATGCGGTGGTTGACAGAGTCGAAAGCCTTGGCCAGGTCGATGAAGACGGCTGCACAGTACTGTCTATTATCAATCGCGGTTATAATATCGTTATCCTATGTTGATTTATGACAAGTTCATTGACTAGGGCCCTATAAAATAAGCGTTGCGGACCGAATCACGGAATCCAGACATTAAACCGAAATTCAACAATATTCAAACATTTATTGAACTTAGTAAGAAATCAACTAAATCTATTCAACTTGTTAGAAAACACATTCATTTGCCCAAGTCAATCATAAGACATGAACAAAATGCATCAGTGATTCGTATTTCCATGAACTTTCTGAAACGGCACAGGAATGCCCCTGTCTGTGTGCATGTGTGCGGTGCGCGCGTATGTCTACACTTTGTGTAGCCGTTAGCGATGATGCTAATGATAACCTTCTTCTGGTAGGGAAGGAATGGCTTTCCCCAAAACCTTCGCAAGTAAATGTTAACTACAAAGTAGCCTATGCCTGCCTGGCAGAATTATACCGTGATCATTTGCATCACTCCAGTGGCCATTTGTTCTACAGCAACACCGCTTAACCAAACAAAGGTCTCTTCCTGGTGCACGCTTGCATTTAAGGGTAACTACACCCCAAAATCTAAATGTCTTACATTTTTCCCAGACCTCACAAATGGTCACCTGATAGGGTTTAAACATTGTTGTGGACATAGAACATCCAATTGTGCTGTTTTGCTATTAAAAAGGTGTACTTTTGAGAGCGAAAACCTGCCAAAACAGGGACAAACGGTCAACGGGGAAATCTAAACGGAGAAAAGGGAACTTGGGAATTAACGGAATCAGGCAAAACATTGAAGGGATTTTATAGTGCCCTAATGGACTACAGACATTGACTGTCTCCTAGACTAAAAACTAAGATTGCATGTACTGCCTATATTTTGAGGGAAACGCACTGTCCATTATTTGATTTGATCAGGGCAGGGCAGGGCAGCACACAAACTGCATTTAGTCCAATAACAATCCATGATATTATTAGGGTGATAAATAAAAGGCAGTTGCTCCATGACACAAGAGCACGCTCTACTGGGACAAAAAGCTTACAGCACCTGGTATTCCCAGGCGGTCTCCCATCCAAGTACTAACCAGGCCCAACCCTGCTTAGCTTCCGAGATCGGGCGTATTCAGGCTGGTATGGCCGTAAGCGAGGGAACAACTCTTGGTACACTATATAAAGTAAATTTGTCACTCACTCTGAAAGGGACACAGAAACTTATCCACTTTGTGACACAAACTGAAGAAGCTCAACCCTTGCTTACATTTCCTATATATATATATATATATATATGAGTCTTGTGGGGGGGGGGGGGGGGGGGGGAAGAGGGCCTATCCTATGTTGATTTATGACAAGTTCATTGACTAGGAATCCTCATCTCATTCCCAGACCCAGTGTAACCCCTCTTCTCTAGGTAGACTTCCATTAACTCCTCCCACTCCAGGACAGAGTACTTATCTGAGCCATCACCCCTAAAAAGAGGTGGAGCACTAACATCTGACTTCACAACCAGATTCAGCTTGGACGCATCAATAAAGGTTGACCCACACTGCTCAGGCAGGGGAAACTGCTGGGGTTGGTGAGGGGGACGGGCAGGAGAAAGACTTGAAACCCCAGGCTGCAGTAAACTCGCTCTGATAGATTCTCCTATCTCTGAACCAATCTGCTTAATAAGGTCACTAAGCTGACTCGGAGGCGTCCCATTATCACCGAGTACTGTGGATGATGGTACATCAAAAGACAGAGGTGGGATACCCTGGTCAGGTGGAACAAACAGCCTACCCCTCCCAGTGCTTGCAAACTCAGGACTAGCAAACGCTCTACTCCCAGGAGCTGACTGTACAATTGGTGTAAATGGAAGGACACCCCTCCCTCTACCCACACTAAAATCCCCAGCATAACACGGGTGCATTTAGTGCATTCAAATACCCCCCCCAAAAAATGCAATAAACAAATTCATCCAAAACATACAAATAAGCACGAATACCTGTATCTAATGAATATGCTACATTCACTTTCACTGTTTACAGTATATATTCACTTACAGTAAGCCATCAACAAATTCACATGCGCAGGTCGTGCACCTCATCCACATGCACAGCTCCGGCGGTCGGCTTGAGCTGACCAGTCGGCAGGTCACGTAATTAGGACACTGCCACAACTGGAATTCTGATGGTTGGATAATTTTTATTCGACCTGCACACGAAGAGACAACACACAATATGTTAGCTCTTGGTGCAGCCACAGCTCTCGGGCACCTTGCTAGTTGAAGGTCAGGCAAAAGAGAACAGGTGCTGCATGCACACATTCAGTGCCTAACAACACACTATACAATACAAGTAAAATGATATACAACATAATTCTGACAAAATAAATGACATACCTGTACACGAAGAGACAACACACAATAGTTTAGCCCTTGGTGCAGCCACAGCTCTCGGGCACCTGCGTGAGCACATAGAAACTCACTCAAACACTGCCCCAAATACTCCCGAGTTACAATAGGTACCCTAATTAGCGAGCTCGGTGAAAGTTGTTAACATACATCTTTATATTGTCCACATTGTAACAAAACCTGTAGTTGCGTAACAGCACTTTGTGTAACTTTACCACAGTTTTATATCGACAAATTACGGCGCCAAGGACAACATACCTTGCTAGTTGAAGGTCAGGCAAAAGAGAACAATAAGAGGGTACATAAATACAGATAACCCGCGATGGACCAAACCAAAATATACACAACTTTTACAATTAGGTCTATTAACAATATAGATACATAAAAATGTTTGTACACCAAAAAATAACATTAGCTATGGAGCTGTAATTAAATAAAGAAACCACATTGAATTACTATTATTATTAACTTTTTAACATCCCCTCTTGACCTGGCCTACTTGAACTGTCCTTGTGTGCAATTTGGTGCATAATCTAGGGGAACAACATCACACTACTACACATATAATTCAAGTCATACCTTTATTGTCATTCATGCTCTTATTTTTAACCGAGTAGTTTTGCAAAAGTGTAACCTGCGTCAATTCTAGGAAATATTGGAATAACGTGCTTAAGAGGACACCTGACACGCACAACAGGATAACACAACAACCAGATTTTCAATTGACAATCATTGATTTAAATGGACGTGGTCAATAGATTTGTATAGGCATATATACTAATTTAATTTAACTTGTAAGCCAAGGTTTGATTAGTAGGTCTATGCAACTTGCACCTGGATAACCGCGTCATGAATCGGAACGGGCTCCAACGTCCTCATATACACATTATGACAAAAAAAAGATCTTAATCTTTCACGAAATAAAGATATAGAAGAAAACAGGTTCTAGAAACTCAATTTCTCCATGGCAATAGAATGTAAACATGTATGTTGCGCCAAACATAACCAAATATCGCCTACAACTCAATTCTCAGCGCAGCAAATTGGACGATTCCACAGGCATTGATCATTCGCGACTTTAAGTCATTCCTGTTATCTCTAGAGCATCCCGTATATTTATAGCGCTGCATTTCGTCCCCCTCTGACCATGGATAGGGTTGGGAGCATTCCTGAGTTCACTTATGGTCCCACTAAGGTAATTTTAGGAGATATTCCTTTTGGCATACTGTAAATGCCTGTGCATAATGTACCTAATAAAGCATACTTATTTTAATTATTTTCAAAGGAATTCTGTAGAAGCAGCCTTTATTTTCAGACTCTGCAGGCCTGCTGGGAGGAAGCATATTACAATAAACAGGTAAGATTCATCCCACAAAAACAGTAACCACAGAAAGAAAGAGATAGATTTAATCCCAAAACAAGAGTTTTATTTCAAGACAGTTTAGAGAAGATGGTCATAAGAGTTCTTAATATCACTTGCAAATTGTGAGACATGAGCAGTTGTGAAATGTTACGAGAGGCCCTTCTGAAAGCACATTATATGGTCTTTAGTGGCACGGTCTCACACCTTACCTCATCTTGCAGAAGAAGCTCATGGTCCACTATCTGCTGCTCCAGAGTCGAGGCCAGGTCTCGCCCCATGTCACCATGGAGCACATGAGCGACTGGCTGGTGTCTCAGGGCAAAAAATCCCTTAGGGAGAGGTGAGTACCACGTCAGCTCTCACCTTCACTGCCATTCTCTGTCACCAGCAGCACTCCAGGAGGTGTGGGTAAAATAAACAACAGATAAATAGGAAGCCAGGAAAGTTGAAATGCTTTGTGTTTTATTTGAAGGGTGTGGAAGGAAACCCTGGAGGAGGGGAACGAACTCGCTCGGCTGGTAAGAGAATGAGAGTTAGAGACTTAGACTATCAGTCAGTGAGCTCTTTTCTAGCCTTTCAACAACTAGTTAGTACAGCAGAATATATCTGTTGTGAAATTACACTAATGGGACTTCCTGTTTCCTACGGCAGACCTGGGAAGTAAACACCTGCCTAAAAATGATTGACATGGAGCACAAGGCTGTCTGCAAGCTCCGCCGCTCTATGCACCCCACCTCTCCAGCTGGCGCTGACATGTGAGTTCCATGTACTGCCCCGCATACGGCTTGCTCCATTCATCTACACATCTGGAGCTATGCAGAAAAAAACTAGGGCAGTGTTCTCTGTGTGAACATTGCACATTGTTTAGCTTTCTCTGCTGCTTTTTGTTGATTTCAGCGACCCCAAGGTCCACATCATCATGGAGAGAGCTGTGAGGAGCATTCAGGACAAGCTGTCCAATAAGCCCTGTAGCAACCTGCTCAGCCCATCCCAGGTGGTGGTGGAGCTGGTGCCCAGGATCCTCCTGGCCCTGTGGCTTCAGCCAGAGGAAGGCCATTCAGATCACCCCATCCTCCTAAGCGGGATGGCTGTGAGTATGGTGGTGGCCGTAGGGGAGAAGCTCTCCAGCATGTTGAAGGCCTCTTCTCCTCACACCCCTTTCTCCCGGGCTGCTACTTTTGACTCTGTGAGGTCGATCCTTGGGAGAATCAGCCAGTCCTTCTCCCTGGATGACCTCACAACCCCTTTTTTTATGAGCTCTGTCTGTGCCTTTGTGGCGGACGAGGTGAAAAGCTACTTCCAGCCTACTGCAGACACCCTGCCAGTTCCCCCTGTCCTAGTGGTGGCCGTCTCCGCCACACTACCAGCTGACATCCAAGCAGGTGAGTAGCACTCATAGAGAACACTCTGACATATGCCTTTTGTCATGACATCCTGGTGCCTTGTAGTAGTAAAGCCAATCAGGATTTTAATTGTCACCCCAAACACAGATGCAGACCAGGATTCTTCCCACCTGGAGGTTGTGGAAATCCCCCATAACACAGAGGCAGACCCAGCTTCTTCCCACCCATTGGTTGTGGACATCACCCCTAACACAGAGTCAGACCCTGCTTCTTCCAACTTGGAGGTTGTGGACATCACCCATAACACAGAGGCAGACCCGGCTTCTTCTCAGCTGGAGGTTGTGGACATCACCCCTAACAAAGAGGCACACCTGGCTTCTTCCCACCTGGAGCTTGTGGACATCACCCCTAACACAGAGGCTGAGACGGCTTCTACCCACCTGAAGTTTGTGGTCATCACCCCTAACACAGAGTTAGACCCGGCTTCTTCCTATCAGGAGGTTGTGGAAACCACCCCTAACACAGAGACAGACCCGGCTTCTTCCCACCTGGAGCTTGTGGACATCACCCCAAACACAGAGGCAGACCCGGCTTCTTCCCACCGTATGGTTGTTGACATCTCCCATAACTCAGAGGCAGACCCAGCATCTTCCCACCTGGAGGTTGTGGACATCACCTCAAACACAGAGGCAGACCCGGCTTCTTCTCACCTGGAGGTTGTGGACATCACCCCTAACAAAGAGGCACACCTTGCTTCTTCCCAACTGGAGGTTGTGGACATCACTCCTAACAAAGAGGCACACCTGGCTTCTTCCCACCAGGAGCTTGTGGACATCACCCCTAACACAGAGGCAGACCCATCTTCTTCCCACCAGGAGGTTATGGAAATCATCCCTAACACAGAGGCAGACCTGGCTGCTTTCCACTTGGAGCTTGTGGACATCACCCCTAACACAGAGGCTAAGAAGGCTTCTACCCACCTGAAGTTTGTGGTCCTCACCCCTAACACAGAGTTAGACCCGGCTTCTTCCTATCAGGAGGTTGTGGAAACCACCCCTAACACAGAGTTAGACCCGGCTTCTTCCTATCAGGAGGTTGTGGAAACCACCCCTAACACAGAGACAGACCCGGCATCTTCCCACCTGGAGCTTGTGGACATCACCCCAAACAAAGAGGCAGATCCTGCTTCTTCCCACCTGGAGTTTGTGGACATCACCCCTAACACAGATGCAGACCTGGCTTCTTCCCACCTAGAGGTTGTGGACATCACCCCAAACACAGAGGCAGATCCTGCTTCTTCCCACCTGGAGCTTGTGGACATCACCCCTAACACAGAGGCAGACCCGGCTTCTTTCCACCTAGTTGTTGTGGACATAACCTTTAACACAGAGGCAGACCCGGCTTATTCCCAGCTGGAAGTTGTGGAAATCACCCCTAACATAGAGGCAGACCCGGCTTCTTCCCACCGTAAGGTTGTGGACATCACCCCTAATACAGAGGTAGACCCGGCTTCTTCTCACCTGGAGGTTGTGGAAATCACCCCTAACAAAGAGGCAGAACCCGTCTCTTCCCACTTGGAGATTGTATTCGTCACACCTAACACAGAGGCAGAACCCGTCTCGTCCCACTTGGAAGTTGTGGACATCACCCCTTACACAGAGGCAGACCCGGCTTCTACCCACCTGAAGGTTGTGGACATCACCCCTAACACAGAGGCAGATCCGGCTTGTTCTCAGCTGGAGGTTTTGGACCTCACCCCTAACACAGATAAATACCCTGCTTCTGCACTCTTGGAGGTTGCGGACGTCACACCTGAAGAAAAGCCTCTCATGGTGGCCGTCTACGCCACTCTGCCATCTGACATCCAAGCAGGTGAGTAAGACTTATAGAAAGCACTCTGACAGGTGCCGTTCATCATGATAACATGTAAAGTGTTGGTCCCATGTTTCATGAGCTGAAATAAAAGATCCCATTCAACTGGCCAGTGTTTAGAACCTACGGTTTGCATTTATTTACATTCTGCCCCACTTTTGTCCCTTTCCAGAGGATGTTGCTGTGGTCACCCTGGACGTCACCCCACACGTCACCAAGGAGGTGACCCTGGATGTTCCATGCAGGGCGAGGAAAGGGGCAGTCCGGCGTTTTTTTTGCAGGCTTTGGAGGGCAGTGTGCTGCTGCGCTTGCCACAAGGAAGAGGAGGAACAATATTAATTATTCATTAGACCAGAAACAGGATTGAACCATAGACCATTAAATTCTTTGCATTATAGTTGCCTTCAATTCTGATTTTCTTCTGTTTAATTCTTAATTAATTTCAGAACATTTCTCTAAACTTTGTGGAGTAGGTTGTATAAATAAGTGGGAAACATCCCAATCCCAATTTTAATGCTTTTAATAATTAACTTATTACATTTTTTTTAGATGTATTATTTGACAAAAAAAGTGGAGGGCGCGACCAAAAAACTTTAATCATCATAGAAAACTCTTGCTCACTATGAAAAATGCATTGTTTTATTTAAGCAAAGTTAAAAGATGAACGTTTCCGCCTAGTCTATGACGATATGCAAGTTGTGTTTGCCCAGTTAAAGGGGGACCCAGACTCACCCTGGTTCTTGAGGGTTGCAGACACTGAATAATTATCATTTGAAATAAATGGCACTTTTCAAGTCTTGACTAAAAATCTTTAATGAATATGAATTTAAATACAATTGACTTGAGGATCAGAGCAGGCAGACTGACTGGCTTGCCCTGAAGGCCCTCTACCTCTACCTCTGTGTGGTTAATCTCAGCCAAGAGGTTGTATGGGTTGTCTGTCTCTCTCTGGGTGTGAATCACTATCACTATGACCTCTCGCTCCGCCTGCCCGTTGGCCTGATCACAGGAGCAGGGGTGATGGCATCCGGGGTAACCTCCTCCTCTCCTGTATCTAACCCATCTTTCTGGCTGTGAGTTCGACTGAGGTCACTCGTTCTCTCTCCCAGGGTGTTGGATAGTTTCTCCTCCTCTGTGTCTTGTGTATTTTCTACATTGTAGAATAATAGTGAAGTCTTCAAAACTATTAAATAACACATATGGCATCATGTAGTAACCAAAAACGTGTTACACATATCAAAATATATTTCAGATTTGAGATTCTTCAAAGTAGCCACCCTTTGCCTTGAAATGTTTTGAGACCAGGTTGCGCTTTCACCTCCCTCGGTAAGAGGGGAATAAGGCAACCTCAGAGTTACATCCAAGGATACTTTATTGACACAAACGGATGAAATGGACATGGAAAGGTAGTGGAATGATAGTGGTCCTGTAATGGACAGATAACAGGGGTAATGAATATGCACAATAACTGATAGCACAAGTAGAGCAACAACGCTATTAACAAAGGAAGGGCTGTATTAATGGCATAATGCTACCTGCGGAGTATTACACAACACAGTAAAACACAGAGAGGCAACTTACAATAGGCAATGGTAGTAACTATAAAGAACAACAAGCAAGAATGATATACATGTTACAAACTCACTTTGTGCACGTACACTATCCCACGGTATCTCTGTGCATTCAAATTGTCATCGATAAAATGCAATTGTGTTCATTGTCCGTAGCTTATGCCTGCCCATACCATAACCCCAATGCCACCATGGGGCATTCACAACGTTGACATCAGCCAACAGCTCGCCCATATGCTGCTTTACAAGTGGTCTGAAGTCGTGAGGCCAGTTAGAAGTACTGCCAAATTCTCTAAAGCCGCCTTGGCTTATGGTTGAGAAATTAACATAAACGTATCTGGCAACAGCTCTGGTGGACATTCCTGCAGTCTGTAAGCCAATTGCACGCTGCCTCAAAACTTGAAACATCTGTGCATTGTGTTGTGTGACAAAACTGCACATTTTAGAGTGGCATTTTATTGTCCTCAGCACAAGGTGCACCTGTGTAATTATCATGCTGTTTAATCAGCTTCTTGATATGCCATATTTGTCAGGTGGATGGATTATCTTGGCAAAGGAGAAATGCTTGCTTACAGGGATGTAAACAAATGTGTGTACACAATTTGAGAGAAATAAGCTTTTTGTGCAAATGGAACATTTCTGGGATTTTGGGACCAACACTTTACATGTTGCGTTTATATTTTTGTTCAGTGTAGTTATTAGGTTGGGAGATTGGGATCCTATCTGGGCTAGCTAAAGCCAACTTCATGGTTAGTAGTATGACAGAGAAAATATAACAAGACAAATTTAAACATCACAAATCTGAGGGGGCAAGTGACCCTGTGCCCCCTTTGGGCATGACGTCTCTGCTATCAACCACATCATTCTGTCTCCGTGAATATTCAAAACAGACACATTCATTCAGGTCTGGTACTGGTCCTACCATATAGATCAGGGATGGACAATTCCAGTCCTTGGGGGTCGGAGGGGTGTCACACTTTTTCCCCATCCCTAGCAAACACAGATGATTAAACTTATTGCATTCTAAACTGAAACCCATGAGCACTTGATTATTAGAGTCAAACGTGTTAGCTGGGGCTGGGGAAAAAGTGTAACACCAATCAGGTCCCGAGGACTGGAGTTGCCCATCCCTGATATAGATGCTCTGTTTGCACGCATCGAGGGATGTGGTGACAGTGGAGACAAGGGAACACACATAAACAGCTTTGTCCTTTTAGAAAGTCATCATAATCCTTACATAAATATGATATGTATGCAAGAAATGCAGAGCCACTTCCAAAAACATATTGACAGAGTCTAGTATCTAGTAATCTAATCAATTTGTTTTCAACCCCTTTGTTATGGCAAGTGTAAATAAGCTCAGGAGTAAAAATGTGCTTAACAAGTCACATAATCAGTTAGATGTACTCACTATGTGTGCAATAATAGTGATTTTTGAACGAATACATAATCTCTGTACCCCACACATGCAATTATCTATTAGGTCCCTCAGTCGAGCAGTGAATTTCAAACATAGATTCAACCATGAAGACCAGGGAGGTTTTCCAATGCCTCGCAAAGAAGGGCACCTTTTGGTAGATGGGTACAAATAAAGCAGACATTGAATATTCCTTTGAGCATGGTGAAGTTATTAATTATGCTTTGGATGGTGTATCAATACACCCAGTCACCACAAAAATACAGGTGTCCATCCTAACTCAGCTGCCAGAGAGGAAGGAAAACGCTCAGGGATTTCACCATGAGGCCAATTGTGACTTTAAAACAGTTAGAAAGTTTAATGCTTTGATAGGAGAAAACTGAGGATGAATCATCAACATTGTAGTTACTCCACAATACTAACCTAATTGACAGAGTATGCACTCACTAACTGTAAGTCGCTCTGGATAAGAGCGTCTGCTAAATGACTAAAATGTAAATGTAAAAGAAGGAAACCTGTACATGCATTGTGTTTGCAATAAGGCACTAAAGTAAAACTGCAAATAATGTGGCAAAGAAATGAACTTAATGCCCTGAATACAAAGCCTAATGTTTGGGGCAAATCCAACACAACACATCACTGAGTACCACTCTTCATATTTCCAAGCATGGTGGTGGCTGCATCATGTTATGGGTATGCATGTCATTGGCAAGGACTAGATACTTTTTTAGGATAAAAATAAACGGCATAGAGCTAAGTACAGGCAGATTCCTAGAGGAAAACCTGGTTCAGTCTGCTTTCCAACAGACACTGGGAGACAAATTCCCTCTTCAGCAGGACAATAACCTAAAACACAAGGCCAAATATTCACTGGAGTTGCTTACCAAGACGACATTGAATGTTTCTGAGTGGCTTAGTTACAGTTTTGACTTAATTCGGCTTGAAAACCTATGGCAAAAAAAAAATGTCTGTCTATATATTGTATAATGCATATATTTTACAATCCAGTTGTGCAAAGCTCTTGGAGATTTATCAAGTAAGACACAGCTTTAATCGACTCAGGGGTGGGAATACTTATGTAAATGAGATATTTCTGTATGTAATTTCCAATACATTTGCAAAAATTTCAAAAGCGTGTTTTCAATTTGTCATTATGGGGTATTGTGTGTAGCTGCGTGAGAGAAAATGTTATAATTGAATCCATTTTGAATTCAGGCTGTAAGAAAGCAACATGTGGAATAAGTTAAGGGGTATGAATACTTTCTGAATGCACTGTATATCTGCAAGAAAGTGATAAATAAGTGACTGTTTGAAAGGGGGTCATATAATGTCACGCTCGTCTACGAGAGAGGACCAATGCGCAGCGTTGAAGGTGAACATAATATATATTTATTAACTGATCAACACGATCAAAACAATAACCAACGATGCGTGACGTCTAAGGTTACAACACGAACAAACCTTAACGGAACAAGAAACCACAACACAAAGTGAAAAGACCGATAGTTAAATATGGCTCCCAGTCAGAGACAACCAGCTGACACTCGTTGCCTCTGATTGGGAGTCACTCAGGCCAACATAGATATACAAACATAGACTTACACACCCTGGCTCAACATAACATAGTCCCCAGAGCCAGGGCGTGACATATAAACATTGCCTTATTTATATTTTTACATATAACATAAAGTTAATTTTGTCTGAAATAGTCATGCTAAAATGGGCGTCGTTTCTCAGACCAAATTTCCATTCTGGCTCAAACAAAGCAATCGGATCATGCTCCAGTCAAAAACAGCTATAGGGAATGCCTATACATTGTCCAATCTCCTTCCACACATTGATTTCATCTTATTCAGAAAAAAACAAACTTGAAATTAAGTGTTGTTTCAGTGTCTTGTTGCAGGTTGTGCAATGTTCAAAAGTGTGTGAGAGAAAAAGCATTAACTTGTGTGTGTGGTGTCAAGTGTGGATGGTCCTATGTATGCAAATAGCTCGAGATTGGATATTTCAGCACCATGGACAGCAGCGACATTGGGATAGCGAGATCTGTAATTCAGCAACACATGACACTGGATAGTGGCTGTCTCAGGTGAAGTTGGCATTGGGAAAATCCCATCTAATGGGAAACGAGGCATAGGAGGCAAAAAGACTGAAGGAGAAGACTCCCACAGGAACTCTTGGCTTAACTGTTCTGTCACATTCATTTCAAATGTTACATTTTTCGATTTGTAAATAAAAGGGAACACATCTGCAAATAATGTAAACTGACTTTTCTAACTACACTGTACAGCTTTAGTGTGTCTGTGTGTCATAGGTACAACTGCAAGCAATTCGCTTCTCAAATCCTTCTCAAATGTCTGTTTAATGTGAGAAATAAAATAAATGAAAACAATAAAATGAAAAACAACTGTTAGACTAATGATTAACTAACTAAGGCTCCTCTGTCCTCCACTCGTTACCTGTATTAATGGAACCTGTTTGAACTTGTTATCAGTATAAAAGACACCTGTCCACAACCTCAAACAGTCACACTCCAAACTCCACTATGGCCAAGACCAAAGAGCTGTCAAAGGACACCAGAAACAAAATTGTAGACCTGCACCAGGCTGGGAAGACTGAATCTGCAATAGGTAAGCAGCTTGGTTTGAAGAAATCAACTGTGGGAGCAATTATTAGGAAATGGAAGACATACAAGACCACTGATAATCTCCCTCGATATGGGGCTCCACGCAAGATCTCACCCCGTGGGGTCAAAATGATCACAAGAACGGTGAGCAAAAATCCCAGAACCACACGGGGGGACCTAGTGAATGACCTGCAGAGAGCTGGGACCAAAGTAACAAAGCCTACCATCAGTAACACACTACGCCGCCAGGGACTCAAATCCTGCAGTGCGAGATGTGTCCCCCTGCTTAAGCCAGTACATATCCAGGCCCGTCTGAAGTTTGCTAGAGTGCATTTGGATGATCCAGAAGAGGATTGGGAGAATGTCATATGGTCAGATGAAACCAAAATATAACTTTTTGGTAAAAACTCAACTCGTCGTGTTTGGAGGACAAAGAATGCTGAGTTGCATCCAAAGAACACCATACCTACTGTGAAGCATGGGGGTGGAAACATCATGCTTTGGGGCTGTTTTTCTGCAAAGGGACCAGGACGACTGATCCGTGTAAAGGAAAGAATGAATGGGGCCATGTATCGTGAGATTTTGAGTGAAAACCTCCTTCCATCAGCAAGGGCATTGAAGATGAAACGTGGCTGGGTCTTTCAGCATGACAATGATCCCAAACACACCGCCTGGGCAACGAAGGAGTGGGTTCGTAAGAAGCATTTCAAGGTCCTGGAGTGGCCTAGCCAGTCTCCAGATCTCAACCCCATAGAAAATCTTTGGAGGGAGTTGAAAGTCCGTGTTGCCCAGCGACAGCCCCAAAACATCACTGCTCTAGAGGAGATCTGCATGGAGGAATGGGCCAAAATACCAGCAACAGTGTGTGAAAACCTTGTGAAGACTTACAGAAAACGTTTGACCTGTGTCATTGCCAACAAAGGGTATATAACAAAGTATTGAGAAACTTTTGTTATTGACCAAATACTTATTTTCCACCATAATTTGCAAATAAATTCATTAAAAATCCTACAATGTGATTTTCTGGATTTTTTTTCTAATTTTGTCTGTCATAGTTGACGTGTACCTATGATGAAAATTACAGGCCTCTCTCATCTTTTTAAGTGGGAGAACTTGCACAATTGGTGGCTGACTAAATACTTTTTTTCCCCACTGTACATACATACATATACACATACACATATATATATACATACATATATACACATACACATATATACATACATATACACATACACACACACACACCATTACACATCACTATTATTAAAATACCAGTGGCATTAAAATAAAGGATAGTTGTAAACAAATTAATAAGAATGGCCCAAAAAATAAGTACAAAGCAATCTGTAACCCTGTGTCTGTGTGTGTGCGTGTGTGCGTGCGTGTGAATGAAAGGGTCTGTTTATCCCAGTAGTCTGCATATTAGATGCAGTAGTTGGCGCACCTCTCCAATCTCTGATAGTTCTAGGTGTCTTTTGCCAGAGGTTACCTCAGCATATGTAGGCTGATGATCTGAATGATACATGGTGTGGACTGCATCATGTGGTGTACTTCTCTGAAGGACAGTGTTCTGCCCGACCCTGGAGTAGTGGGCAGTGCTGTGTTGTGATGGGCCAGGTCTAGTAGAGCTGTGTTGTGATGGGCCGGGTCTAGTAGAGCTGTGTTGTGATGGGCCAGGTCTAGTAGAGCTGTGTTGTGATGGGACGGGTCTGGTCGTGCTGTCCTGAGGCGGGTCTGGTCTGGTAAATCTGTGCTGTGTTGGGCCTGGTCTTGTAGAGCTGTGCTGTAATAAGCCGTGTCTGGCTATTCTCTCTTGGGGATGGTGGGGGTACTGTTGTTTCAGAAGGTGGGGCGGGGGGAGTGGGGGGGGGAGGGGGGGGGGCTCTGTTGCTGAGGTGATGGGTGTGTGGGTCCCTGCCAAGTGTTGCATCCTTTAGGTCCTTGGCAAAGGTTCTGATACTGTCCTGATCAAGATGTACATTATCGTATAAATGTTCACATGTCAGAGTGGGGTGGTGAGCCGTTGAGCAGTGAGGCACAGTCCACAGTGATCTGTTGATTTATTTTTTCGATCAACTTTCCTGGGAAGTGTGGATGATGACGTTGTCGGGGGTGTCAATCCTGGTCTGACTGAGTAGCTGCATTGCACTCTCAGTTGTAGGACACCAGAACTTATACACCTGGTGTCTAGGGAATAATCTTTCCTGGACTAAGAACTTCCCATTTGAATCAATAAGGATTGCAGTTGTGGGTGACTGTCTGGGTGGAGCAGACTGGGAGACTGGTATTCTGACCTGGGCTGGAGCAGACTGGGAGACTGGTATTCTGACCTGGGCTGGAGCAGACTGGGAGGCTGGTTGGCTGACCTGGGCTGGAGCAGACTGGGTGGCTGGTTGGCTGACCTGGGTTGGAGCAGACTGGTTTGCTGGTTGGCTGACCTGGGTTGGAGCACACTGTGCTGGAGCAGACTGGGAAGCAGGTAGGCTGACCTGGGCTAGAGCAGAGTGGGATGCTGGTTGGCTGATCTGGACTGGAGCAGACTGGTAGGCGGGTGCAGTGTCATCAGGCTGTGTGGTGGAGGCCATGCTGGTCTCAGGTTCTGCTTGTGTTGTACCAGGCTGGTGGACATGTTCTCTAGATGCAGAGGACATATTGACTAGCTGCTGGTTGAGGGTCTCAATGTACCTCTCTCTTTGTTCTAGCTCCTTTCTTGTTGTGCTCAGATGGTCTCTGAGGTCATCATTTGTCTGATTGAACTGTTTCATCTCTTCTTTTAGTTTCTGGACAGTGTCCTCCTCCCTCTCTTTGAATTATATGACCTCTGCTTCAATTAGAGAGAGGGTGTTGTGGAAACATTGCATAGCAGGTGTTCTTGGTGTCGTAGGCATGTCCTTGGCTTTGTCTGCTGCAGGTGAGGTAGGTAGAGGGACACTGAGGGCTTCTTGCTGTGTCACAGAGACCGTTGGGGCCTGCTTTTCTCCATCTCCCTCATTGACTTTTTCCTCAGTTTCTGAGATGAGTTTAGCTTCTGCTTTTAGGGTAGCAAACATATTCTAAAAATCCTGGAGGCTTGAATCATTGCCTTGTATCAATACAGTTCCATTATTATATAAGTTTACTGTTTAATACGTGTTGCTCTTGTCAGCTTCTTCAAAAATGCTGATCTGACATCCTTGGCTGATGCCTCTCTTTTTTGAGAAAGGGAAATTGTTGCAAATAACCCTTTTTCATATGTGCCCTTGTTTGGTATTAAATATTACATTTGCTCTTGTTTTGCAACTGGTAAGATCTGCAAACAGGCATTCATGGTTCTGTTCCATCATCAAACCTTTGAAACTTTTCTTAGCTTTCTCCGTCTGGATGTCTGGTGGGTAAACAATTTCACACAATGTTGCAATAGAAGCGTTGTTTCTTGTATTATTCTCTCTTGTGTCTTTTAGAGGACTGTTTTACTTTGATGTCATTTGTCTTCTGTCCTTATTTTGTCTTATTTTGTCTTTCTTTTCTTCAGTTAACTAGATATTCTTTGTTAGCTAGCTAGCTTCTTCCAGGAGAGTCCCTAGCAACTGCTTAGCAACTGGTAAACAATTCAGCTAGCTAAGATAACTGTACAGTTTTATGAAAAATAGTTACTTTTTCAAAAGCCTTTCTTCTTTGTTTGTTGCTTGTTTTGTCTCTTATTCAGTCTTGCAGTTTTCTTTTGGTTTTTTTCCGATGTACTTCACTCTAAAAACTCATTTTTTCATTAGTAGCTGCTCTATTTGAAATTTTTTGAATAGTATCTCTCTCTCTCTCTCTCTCTCTCTCTCTCTTGCCATCTCTCTCTCTCTCTCTCTCTCTCTCTCTCTCCCTCTCCCTCTCTCTCTCTCTCTCTCTCTCTCTCTCTCTCTCAATCGCCATCTCTCTCTCTCTTTCTCTCTCTCTTTCTCTCTCTCTCTCTCTCGCCATCTCTCTCTCTCTCTCTTTTTCTCTCTCTCTTTTTCTCTCTCTCTCTCTGTCTCTCTCTCCAGTCTCTATCTCTCCAGTCTCTCTCTCTCTCTCTCTCTCTCTCTTGCCATCTCTCTCTCTCTCTCTCTCTCCCTCTCCCTCTCTCTCTCTCTCTCTCTCTCTCTCTCTCTCTCTCAATCGCCATCTCTCTCTCTCTTTCTCTCTCTCTCTTTCTCTCTCTCTCGCCATCTCTCTCTCTCTCTCTATTTTTCTCTCTCTCTTTTTCTCTCTCTCTCTCTGTCTCTCTCTCCAGTCTCTATCTCTCCAGTCTCTCTCTCTCTCTCTCTCTAGAGACTGGAGAGAGATAGACTGGAGAGAGATAGACTGGAGAGAGAGAGAGTGAGAGAGTAGAGAGAGAGAGAGAGAGAGAGAGAGAGAGAGAGAGAGAGAGAGATACTATCTTACTCAAACTTGATCTTTATCCATAGATTACACATTGATTTTGGATTTTAGATTAATCCATAGATTAAAGTCCATACCAGACAATAGAATGGTTCAAGAGTGCGTCTGTTCATACCGCTAAACTGTTTAATGAGCACTAGGTGGCAGTGTTTCATCGTGTTTGTTTGTAATATAGTGTGTGTTACAGTTTTTTTTTGTTTTATTTCACCTTTATTTAACCAGGTAAGCCAGTTGAGAACAAGTTCTCATTTACAACTGCGACCTGGCCAAGATAAAGCAAAGCAGTGCGATAAAAACAACAACAACACAGAGTTACATATGGGATAAACAAAATGTACAGTCAATAACACAATAGAAAATCTATATACAGTGTGTGCAAATGTAGTAAGTTATGGAGGTAAGGCAATAAATAGGCCATAGTGCAAAATAATTACAATTTAGTATTAACACTGGAGTGATAGATGTGCAGAAGATGATGTCAGTTACTTGTTGCCTGTCCAAAATTGTAATCAGTAACGTAACTTTTGGATTACCCAAACTCAGTAATGTAATCTGATTACTTTCAGTTACATTTTGATTACTGTCCCCTTAAGAGGCATTAGAAGAACACAAAAAGGATCCATCAAACGCATTTGGTGTGTTATCATAGTGGTCTCTGATTGGTGGTCATCATTTGGTGTGTCATCATAGTGGTCTCTGATTGGTGGTCATCATTTGGTGTGTCATCATAGTGGTCTCTGATTGGTGGTCATCATTTGGTGTGTCATCATAGTGGTCTCTGATTGGTGGTCATCATTTGGTGTGTCATCATAGTGGTCTCTGATTGGTGGTCATCATTTGGTGTGTCATCATAGTGGTCTCTGATTGGTGGTCATCATTTGGTGTGTCATCATAGTGGTCTCTGATTGGTGGTCATCATTTGGTGTGTCATCATAGTGGTGTCTGACTGGTGGTCATCATTTGGTGTGTCATCATAGTGGTCTCTGATTGGTGGTCATCATTTGGTGTGTCATCATAGTGGTCTGTGATTGGTGGTCATCATTTGGTGTGTCATTTTAGAGGTCTCTGATTGGTGGTCATCATTTGTTGTGTCATCATAGTGGTCTCTGACTGGTGGTCATCATTTGGTGTGTCATCATAGCCGTCCGTCCGCCCGTCCGTCCGTCCGTCCGCCCGTCCGTGTGTGTGTTTAACACTCTGCACCCTCAGCAGTAAAGTGAAATATTATGACTCCAGTTCTGAGAAGATGAGACTTTGTATCCCAGAGCTGATGTCTTTACAATATCCCTCCTGTCATCTGTCTGACATCACTTTCAATTTCCTTTTCAGTCTTTTTGTAGTGTAGTCCTATTCTATTACCCCAGTGATATCTGAGACGTGCTGAGAGCTAGTCACATAGTAAAGGAGACATACAGTTGAAGTCGGAAGTTGACATACACTTAGGTTGGAGTCATTAAAACTCGTTTTTCAACAACTCCACAAATGTCATGTTAACAAACTATAGTTTTGGCAAGTCGGTTAGGACATCTAATTTGTGCATGACACAAGTAATTTTTCCAACAATTGTTTACAGACTGATTATTTCACTTATAATTCACTGTATCACAATTCCAGTTGGTCAGAAGTTTACATACACTAAGTTGATTGTGCCTTTAAACAGCTTGGAAAATTCCAGAAAATGGCTTTAGACGCTTCTGATAGGCTAATTGACATTGTTTGAGTCAATTGGAGGTGTACCTGTGGATATATTTCCAGGCCTACCTTCAAACTCTGTGCCACTTTGCTTGACATCATGGGAAAATCAAAAGAAATCAGCCAAGACCTCAAAAAAAAAATGTGTAGACGTACACAAGTATGGTTCATCCTTGGGAGCAATTTCCAAACATCTGAAGGTACCACGTTCATCTGTACAAACAATAGTACGTAAGTATAAACACCATGGGACCACGCAGCCGTCATACCGCTCAGGAAGGAGACGCGTTCTGTCTCCTAGAGATGAACGTACTTTGGTGCGAAAAATGCAAATAAATCCCAGAACAACAGTAAAGGACCTTGTGAAGATGCTGGAGGAAACAGGTACAAAAGGTACTGAAAGGTCAATCAGCAAGGAAGAAGGCACTGCTCCAAAACCGCCATAGAAAAGCCAGACTACGGTTTGCAACTGCATATGGGGACAAAGATCGTACTTTTTGGAGAAATGTCCTCTGGTCTGATGAAACAAAAATAGAACTGTTTGGCCATAATGACCATTGTTATGTTTGGAGGAAAAAGGGGGTTGCTTGCAAGTCGAAGATCACCCTCCCAACCGTGAAGCACGGGGGTGGCAGCATCATGCTGTGGGGGTGATTTTCCAAGCTGTTTAAAGGCATCTGGGGAGATGGCGCCGGAGAAGATGGCTGCCGTTTTACAGCCCTCTAACCAATTGTACTATAATGTGTGTTTTTTCGCGTTATTTGTAATTTATTCTGTACATAATGTTTCTGTCATCGTCTCTTATAACCAGAAAGAGCTTCTGGATATCAGGATAGCGATTACTCACCTCATATTGGACGAAGATTTTTTCTTCAACGAGTCGGACGCGAAGGATATCCTACAGACACCCGACAAGGACCAAATCCCCGTCATTCGCAGGAGAAAGAGACGGAGATATCGTGGACGTAGGTCAGGGTGCCTTGTAAGAATCCGACGGCGAGCAAGTAAACTGCCTCTTCAATCAATCCTATTAGCCAATGTTCAATCATTTGAAAATAAATTAGAAGACCTACGATTACGGTTATCCTACCAACGGGACATTAAAAACTGTAATATCTTATGTTTCACCAAGTCGTGGCTGAAGGACGACATGGACAACATACAGCTGACGGGATATACGCTACATCGGCAGGAAAGAGCGGCTGACTCCGGTAAGACAAGGGGTGGCGGTCTGTGTATATTTGTAAACAACAGCTGGTGCACAAAATCAAATACTAAGGAAGTCTTGAGGTTTTGCTTGCAAACGCCATGCTCTATCAACTGAGCTACATCCCTGCCGGCCATTCCCTCCCCTACCCTGGACGACGCTGGGCCAATTGTGCGTCGCCCATGAGTCTCCCGGTCGCGGCCGGCTGCGACAGAGCCTGGATTCATAGAAAGTGTTACAAATGTTCTCCTGTCATCTTATAGGAGATCCATTCATGGATTTAGTTATGGCTTGAGAATGTGACTGGTCTACGGAGTTCTCCTTTATGTCTGTCTTTGTATGTGACAACAACTTTTCTGTATTATGTGTATTTCCACAATCAATAATCATAAACGGTACTTCACTATGAATACTTTTGACTATGTGGTTTGAAGTACTTTACCGTTATCTTGCACATACATGAAGACTACTATAGACAGAAATCAATGCAGTAATGTTTTATTAAATAAAGGCTCTGATTAAAATATAATATTAATAAAATCAGGCATTTGGCTAATTCTTCTTCCCAGAAGCTCCTCTGAATGGTTTGGAGATGGCTCTGGAGAGAGCGTGTAACACCCTGACTATGAGTGGGCGTTTACGGGACTGGGACTCCTGGGGAGCAGGGGCCGGTGTGGTTGTCAGGTCCTCCTTGGGAGGGGAAGTGGATGGAACCTCTGGAACCTCACACTCAGCATCTGTCATAAGAACATTTCATAATCAGAAAATGAATGTGTGTGTTTGTGTCTGTCCGTCTGCCTGCCTGTCCGTCTGCCTGCCTGCCTGCCTGCCTGCCTGCCTGCCTGCCTGTCTGTCTGTCTGTCTGCCTGCCCGTCCGTCTGCCTGTATCTGTTGTCACTGTTTTAACAAGCTTGTCATAGGGTGATACATCAATATGACATTATCGATGCTTATCACTTACCCTGAGAAATATGAGTCTCTCTGAGACGTTTGGTAGGCAGTGCATCCTGTTTAGGGTGGCTCTTCGGTTCCCCTTTTGTCTTGAACAGCTGTTGACAAAACACATCAGGACAACTGAGCCTGTGTAAAATACAGAGTGTGCATCCCAAAAGGCACCCTATTCGCTACATAAGGCACTACTTTTGAAAAGGGCCCATAGAGCGCTGGTAAAAAGTAGTGCACTATATAGGGAATAGGGTGCCATTTGGGACATAGCCATTGACTCTCTCCCATGTGTATTAGGCTTGAATTACAGCGTCCTCACTCAACCTCCTAAAGACAATGACAACAGTATTGTTCTAATGCTGAGAGACAATAGGGGTGTAGTGAATCTGTAGGGTAAATTTCAGCCCTGCCTTACAGAGGTAATCTCAAAACACAGAGCACCCTACCTTAATCATGATCTTTGGAAACTTATGCATTTTCGGTAGGAAACGCCACTTCCTGTTACGCAGACGCGTAATGGACTGCGTTGTAGCCCTGATTGTCCCTGATCCCTGGGTTAGCGTCGTTTCACAGCAAATATTCCAGACACCTAGAGGTCAGAGGTCAAGAGTTCACTAATCATTATACCAACATCAAGACAGACAGATAAGCAAGCAGAGACACTTTCCCAAAGGAGACGTGGCCAAGCTTTCACACTGCAGATTTTAACACTAGTATGTATTCAAACACGACCAACAACATACTCTAGACTACAATGAAATGTGAAAGGTCATGGCACCACAACATACTCTCCAGACTACAGTGAAATGTGAAAGGTCATGGCACCACAACATACTCTCCAGACTACAATGAAATGTGAAAGGTCATGGCACCACAACATACTCTCCAGACTACAGTGAAATGTGAAAGGTCATGGCACCACAACACACACAACAGTAAGAGAGGTGTGAGACGTACTTTCCGTCTGTGTCGGAGGCAGCAGCGTAGTGGAGCGGGGTGCAACCCCTTTTATCCAGATCGTTCACACTGGCCCCAGACCCCACCAAGGCAAACAGACACTGGTAGTTACAATTGGCTGCCGCATAATGCAGAGGACTCCTAGAAGAACGCACAGAAACCATTCAACATCAACAACAGAAACAGCTTATTGGAGCTGTAAAACATTTACATTTTACATTTAGCAGACACTCTTATCCAGTGCGACTTACAGGAGCAATTAGGGTTAAGTGCCTTTCTGCAGGGCACATAGATTTTTCACCTAGTCGGCTAGGGGATTCGAACCAGCAACCTTTCGGTTACTGACCCAACGCTCTTAACCGCTAGGCTACCTGCCGCCCAATCTTCCCCATAATAATTCCTATATGCCCCTATACTATATTCCCCATTATCATAAAGATCACATATGAAAGTTATTTGATGCCACAGACAGACCTTCCGAAGCTGTCCTTTCTGTTGAAGTCTGCCCCTGTGTTGAGCAGCAGATTCAGACAGTCCAGGTTCCTGGTAACAAGATATCAAGTTCAGAAAGGCTCTCGTACATCTGAGCTATCAGGTGGATGGTAACAAGATATCAAGTTCAGAAAGGCTCTCGTACATCTGAGCTATCAGGTGGATGGTAACAAGATATCAAGTTCAGAAAGGCTATCGTACATCTGAGCTATCAGGTGGATGGTAACAAGATATCAAGTTCAGAAAGGCTCTCGTACATCTGAGCTATCAGGTGGATGGTAACAAGATATCAAGTTCAGAAAGGCTCTCGTACATCTGAGCTATCAGGTGGATGGTAACAAGATATCAAGTTCAGAAAGGCTCTCGTACATCTGAGCTATCAGGTGGATGGTAACAAGATATCTAGTTCAGAAAGGCTCTCGTACATCTGAGCTATCAGGTGGATGGTAACAAGATATCAAGTTCAGAAAGGCTCTCGTTCATCTGAGCTATCAGGTGGACGGTAACAAGATATCAAGTTCAGAAAGGCTCTCGTTCATCTGAGCTATCAGGTGGATGGTAAAAAGATATCAAGTTCAGAAAGGCTCTCGTACATCTGAGCTATCAGGTGGATGGTAACAAGATATCAAGCTCAGAAAGGCTCTCGTACATCTGAGCTATCAGGTGGATGGTAACAAGATATCAAGTCTAGAAAGGCTCTCGTACATCTGAGCTATCAGGTGGATGGTAACAAGATATCAAGTTCAGAAAGGCTATCGTACATCTGAGCTATCAGGTGGATGGTAACAAGATATCAAGTTCAGAAAGGCTCTCGTACATCTGAGCTATCAGGTGGATGGTAACAAGATATCAAGTTCAGAAAGGCTCTCGTACATCTGAGCTATCAGGTGGATGGTAACAAGATATCAAGTTCAGAAAGGCTCTCGTTCATCTGAGCTATCAGGTGGACGGTAACAAGATATCAAGTTCAGAAAGGCTCTCGTTCATCTGAGCTATCAGGTGGATGGTAAAAAGATATCAAGTTCAGAAAGGCTCTCGTACATCTGAGCTATCAGGTGGATGGTAACAAGATATCAAGTTCAGAAAGGCTCTCGTTCATCTGAGCTATCAGGTGGATGGTAACAATGAGAACCTGAAAGAAAAGAGAAACCCGTACACTGCTCTTGCTAGTATCACTGTTTTTATAATGCTACTAAAAGCAATAATAAAAAGTGATACTAGCAAGAGCAGTTTGCAGGCTTCTCTTTCAAGAAGATATAAAGACAATTTAGACCAGAGCTCAAGTCAATACCACCATGGCATGGAACCACATTATACAGAAATGATACCGCACTAATGATCTATACGATTTTTTAAATAACTCTAAACAATACTGCTAAACCATGTGAAATGTAAGAGTGTGAATATGTGTTTGTTCTTTCTGGTGGCTTTCCAGTTCATGAACTAAATATTCCTTGGTGTAAAGCCTGGACCAGTCCACTCACCCTCCAGCTGCTGCAGCATGTAAACAGGTCCTTCCAAAGTCGTCAGGGGTGTCTATATCAAAGCCTGATGAGAGGAGCTTCCGACAGCAGTCAGAGAACCCACTGAGAGCAGCCAGGTGGAGGGGGAACATCCCATGGACGCCTCGCCTGCAACACATTTTTACATTTTAGACTTTAAGCAGACACTCTTATCCAGAGCGACTTACAGTTCATTCAGCTAAGATTGGAAACAGCACCACATCACAGTCCTCATTAAACCCCACAGCAGATCAACACATCAGCATGCTGCAATGCCCTGTCTATCAACCCCCCACACACCACAATGTGTTGAGCATAGTCTCCAAGCGGCTATTCGGTCAATGACAGAATTGCAGATGCATGTTGCATTATTGCTGGAAACTGTGTGTGTTCTCACTTGGCTGTGTCAGCTCCGTTCGTGATGAGTGTATTGATGAGTAACTCGTGGCCGTAGCGAGCAGAGATGTGCAGGGGTGTGTTTCCATTCTTATCTTCACAGTCGATCTCAGCACCTACAGAACACACACACACACACACGTCAACCACTTGACCCAAGAGGCATCATGAAGCATTATGTTCAACCACATTGCAAGTAACATTGCTCTGTGCCAGTGAATCATGGTTTGAAGACTAAAGACAATGCTGAAGAGCCTACTGGTTCATATATATTCAGTTGAGAGCATTCACAGCGACTCACCATTCTGGATGATGGCTTGAGATCTGGAGAAGCGTCCGTGGATGGCCGTCATGTGGAGGGGGGTCTTTCCATCTTTACTCTGCAGATAGAAAGACAAAGATGGTTCACACGGCAGTCTGTGCTGCTGACCACAGGCAAAATCAAACACGTATTGGAGGAGCGCTTGATTGCATTTAGTTTGCATTGTTAGGCCTATTCCATTGGTATTTGAATGTAGACCAGGGCCAAATACTAAGCCATGTGCTGCGTCAGTGTGTGCGTCCCAAATGGCACCCTATTCTCTTCATAGTGAACTACTTTTTGAACCAAAGTAGTGTACTTATAAAGGGAACAGGGTGCCATTTGGGACACAGGCAGTGCCACCACGGCTCCTTGCTCTATGGGCCCCTGGTCAAAAGTAGTGCACTACATAGGGAATAGGGTGTTATTTAGTTCAGACACAGTGTTGGTCATCCGGTCTCCTCACCTTGATGTTGACGAGGGCCCCGTTGCCCACCAGCAGCTCCAAGCAGAGCGCCCCATGGCGCAAGGCGGCCGTGAAGTGGAGTGGGGCGAAACCCTTCTCGTTCACCTGGTTCACGTTGGCGCCGCACTCGATCAGCTCATTCACCACCACGTCCTGCCCGTTGTAGCATGCCACGTGGAGGGGGGTGTTACCGTAACCATTGGGCTCATTTATCTGGAGGGAGCAAGGGAGGGAAAAGAGTGGAGAGAGAGAGGGGGGGGGGGGGAACAAAACAATACATTCCTGATCAGGTCACTTGGTTCTGAAAACCCCCTGGCCCAAAACACTGGCTCCAACCTCCATCTCTTCATTACTTGAAAGGAAATCATTCGCCAACCCACTAGAGCTCTGTATTTTCATTGAGTTGTAATTGAACAGTGACTACACATTTGAATGCGTGTTGACTCACATCCACTCCAAGGTCCAGGAGGTACTTGACCACACTGATCATTCCACTGGAGGCTGCAGAGTGGAGAGGGGTGTAGGCCTTCTTGTCTTTACAGGACACCTCTGATCCATGAGAGGCCAGAAGTTTCACCACCTCAATGTGCCCTATGGTAGAGAGAGAGGGGGAGGGATAAATAGAGAGAGAGAGAGAGAGAGAGAGAGAGAGAGAGAGAGAGAGAGAGAGAGAGAGAGAGAGAGAGAGAGAGAGAGAGAGAGAGAGAGAGAGAGAGAGAGAGAGAGAGGGAGGGAGATAGTAAGGGGGTTAAGAGAGAAACAGAGATACAAACACAGAGAGATAGGCAGAGAGAGGGAGAGATAGATTAGTTTACAGTGGTACACAGCACCATAAGCAACACCTACATCATGTTAGTACAACTGAAAACATCTAATCAACCTACTAAGTACATGATTCTGACATAATAACACACTAGACGTGGCTCATACAGCTGAGCTGTGAGACTAACACACAGTCCATTCATTCATTCATTCATTGGTATAAAGGACATTAGTCAGAATGTAAATGATGTGGTAAACTCATCACCCATGTAAGCAGCCCAGTGGATTGCTCGGCGATCCTTCTTGTCAAAGGCATTAATGTTGGCTCCTCTGGAGAGAAGCAGCCTCACCATCTAACAGGGAGAGGAGAGCGAAACAAAACACAGGTTGAGGAAAACTAAACAGCAAAATCCGCTAAATCTGGCTTCAAAGCCTCCCCTTTAAAAAATATATTTTGTATTCACAATGAATGAAAGATAACATGTAAAGACATGGTACATTTCTCCCCTTTTAGTCCCCCTTTGACCTCCCCCTCTCCCCAGAATGCCTCCAAACACATTTAAAAAGAAAGGGAAAGTAATTGACTTACATGTCAGAAAACAAAACAAAAGTATACAACAACGTTACTTCAAGCAAAAATGTAATAGCCTAACAATTTCAGGTGATTAAGTGATTTTATAGGCCTATATAGCAGTAATCTCAAGGTGGGGCCAAGAGTACAAATTTGGAGGAAGTGTTTGGAGCTGTTCAAAATAGGATATCATCGGGTCCCAGGAGGAATAAAATGAGTTGGTTGACCCTCGAATGGTAACTTCATTTTTTCTCATTTTAGGAACAGCTTCAGATCTTCGAGCCAAAGAGAGGCTAAGGGAGGATTGATAGATTTCCAATCCAATAAAATCCTTCTGCGGGCTAACAGGGAGGCAAAGGCAATGGCATCTAGCTGTCTATTGGTCAGAGAAGGATTGTTGTTTGGTACTCCAAAAATAGCAATTTCTGCACTAGGCTGCAACTTTATATCAAATGCTTCAGAAAGGGTTTTAAATAGTGGACAAATAATCTGCCAGACGGGGACAGGACCAGAACATGTGGGTCAAGTCCACCAAGGAGCTTTTACACCTGTCACATGTACCATCAATATTTGGGTAGAATTTGGACAATCTGGCCTTACTGAAATGGATACGGTAAAGTACCTTAAACCGTATAAGGCTGAGCCGGGCACAAGAGGAGCTTCCATTTACCCTCAGTAAGGCATTTCACACTCAGATCGGATTTTATTCAAAGCCTCCTCTGAACAAACTCAAGCATACAACTAGGGCTGTGATGGTCATGGAACTTCAGGTGTCGGTGATTGGCGTGTCTTATGTACGTGGTCATCGACAAAACTGACAGCTGACAGGGGGGCGGGACGGACATTAGCAAAGGAAAACATTAGCGCGTTTAGGCCAGTCTTGCTCTCAATTTTGGGGAAGCTAATTTTCTCCATGAAAAATATCAAGTATTCCATGCATCATCACATTTGCAAACATATTTTTGTTTTGTTTTTTGTTTTCACCTTTATTTAACCAGGTAAGCCAGTTGAGAACAAGTTCTCATTTACAACTGCGACCTGGCCAAGATAAAGCAAAGCAGTGCGATAAAAACAACACAGAGTTACATATGGGGTAAAAAAACATAAAGTCAAAAATACAACAGAAAATATATATACAGTGTGTGCAAATGTAGCAAGTTATGGAGGTAAGGCAATAAATAGGCTATAGTGCAAAATAATTACAATAGTATTAACACTGGAATGCTAGATGTGCAAGAGATTATGTGCAAATAGAGATACCGGGGTGCAAAAGAGCAAAATAAATAACAATATAGGGATGAGGTAGTTGGGTGGCCTAATTTCAGATGGGCTGTGTACAGGTGCAGTGATCGGTAAGGTGCTCTGACAACTGATGCTTAAAGTTAGTGAGGGAGATAAGAGTCTCCAGCTTCAGAGATTTTTGCAATTCGTTCCAGTCATTGGCAGCAGAGAACTGGAAGGAATGGCGGCCAAAGGAGGTGTTGGCTTTGGGAATGACCAGTGAGATATACCTGCTGGAGCGCAGACTACGGGTGGGTGCTGCTATGGTGACCAATGAGCTAAGATAAGGCAGGGATTTGCCTAGCAGTGATTTATAGATGGCCTGGAGCCAGTGGGTTTGACGACGAACATGTAGTGAGGACCAGCCAACAAGAGCGTACAGGTCACAGTGGTGGGTAGTGTATGGGGCTTTGGAGACAAAACGGATGGCACTGTGATAGACTACATCCAGTTTGCTGAGTAGAGTGTTGGAGGCTATTTTGTAAATGACATCGCCGAAGTCAAGGATCGGTAGGATAGTCCGTTTTACGAGGGCATGTTTGGCAGCATGAGTGAAGGAGGCTTTGTTGCGAAATAGGAAGCCGATTCTAGATTTAACTTTGGATTGGAGATTCTTTATGTGAGTCTGGAAGGAGAGTTTACAGTCTAACCAGACACCTAGGTATTTGTAGTTGTCCACATACTCTAGGTCAGACCCGTCGAGAGTGGTGATTCTAGTCGGGTGGGCGGCTGCCAGCAGCGTTCGATTGAAAAGCATACATTTAGTTTTACTAGTGTTTAAGAGCAGTTGGAGGCTACTGAAGGAGTGTTGTATGGCATTGAAGCTCGTTTGGAGGTTTGTTAACACAGTGTCCAATGAAGGGCCAGATGTATACAAAATGGTGTCGTCTGCGTAGAGGTGGATCTGAGAGTCACCAGCAGCAAGAGCGACATCATTGATATACAAGGAGAAAAGTGTCGGCCCAAGAATTGAACCCTGTGGCACCCCCATAGAGACTGCCATAGGTCCAGACAACAGGCCCTCCGATTTGACACACTGAACTCTATCTGAGAAGTAGTTGGTGAACCAGGCGAGGCAGTCATTTGAGAAACCAAGGCTATTTAGTCTGCCAATAAGAATGCGGTGGTTGACAGAGTCGAAAGCCTTGGCCAGGTCGATGAAGACGGCTGCACAGTACTGTCTATTATCAATCGCGGTTATAATATCGTTTAGGACCTTGAGCGTGGCTGAAGTGCACCCATGACCAGCTCGGAACTTATGTAAAATAGCTGACTATTCCTAATGTGATTAGTAAATTGGATAGTCATAATTTAGGCTAATAATATAACTCAATCACAGGCTGTTCAATGCAGCGGGTGGTGGAGTAGGTTTCTTTTCACTGGAAAAATGTGGCCTTTTATTATTTTAAAATCACGCAATTCTACTACACTTTATATGACTAGAGAGATTAGCAGAATATTTTTCAACACGACTTTCAAGTGGCACTGACCCAGTGATAAAGACAGTGAATATGCACACTCACCAGGGATATAGCCGATGCCAATGATACTGTTCCCTCAATTAAGTTGAGGATTTTGATCATTAAAAAGACATTAGTATTTTCATCTTCTTCTCTTTGAAGCAATAAGCCAATTGCTTTCCAAACTGTTTTCCCTCCATTGTATTTTGAAAAATTGCGATATGCCTGGTTGAGCCTCTCTTTCACTGACATTCACAACTCAACAGTCATCTATTTGGAAGCCTATTCGCCGCACCCGCTGCCTTCCGACAGGCTACGCGATTTAAAACAATCCAGAAGAAGCTAATGATCATGCTTTCTGGTATAGTATACACACGTAACATGTAGGATTCCCAGAATATGTTCTATATTCTCATTATTAACTCATTATAATCAGTGGTTTAATTAGAGTATGATTGGCTAAATAAAACAATGGGCCTATGGTAATGCAACATTAAGTGATTCAAGGAAACTAGCCTATTTTGTTTGTTTATTTGCTCGGGCATCTGAATTACAATTATTCATGAACAATCATTTTGCATAGCTTATTCTTTTAATATTGAATAGCCTATAAATGGTTATTACAGCTTAGTTATTAAAACTTAATTTCTCACAAGAATGAGGTTGTGAATTGGGAGGTTCAGCTCGGTCTGGGCCTTACTAGGTCCCCCTGTTAAATCGCCAGCTCTGCTAAAAAGTGCCCACCAGAGTTCTACATAGGCCTAGAACACGGCCTGTGCTCTAGCTTCACATTGATGGTGACAGCGAGATGGAGATTGTGGCCAAAGCAATTTAGCCAAGGCCAGTTCAGTTGCCTCACTTCAGCCACAATGTTGGCCCTGTTGTCTGTGGCGATACAGGACATTAGATTTTCATCAAGGGCCCAGTCAAGGAATTCCGAACGCAGGGCTTCGGAGAGTTTGTCGGCTGTGTGGTATTCCGGAATGTAGGTTGTTTCCAAACAGTTGGATTTCAGTGTCCAGTCTTTCGTCAGATAGTGCACTGTTAGGTTCATGTAAGGAGTCATATTTACACTTGACCACATGTCCGTATTCAGTGCAAAAATAAACAAATCTACGTCCTTTAGCTCTGTCTGAACCTCCCCCTTCACCTTGTTGAACAAGGTAGGGACCGCTGTTTGAGACAAATACTTTCTCCCCGGTAACTCGTATAGTCTGTCAAATTTCCAGAGCATTTATTTGAAGGCGGGTTTCTCCACCGTTCGTAAAGGCACCATTCCTATGACTAAATAACGAGTTCCAGTGTCTGGCAGTGCTCGCCACTTATCGGTGTCCCGTTTGTGGTGCTGGAATTCTTAGTAGGTAGCCTATGGGTTTGGCGCATATTCTGCAAACAGGCTGGCCAAGTCATCTGGTTCTCCATCGTCATTAGGTGTGAAACTGAAATGTGCCCAAACAGGTTGTTATGGGTTTTTTTTTGCAATGAGAGCCATCTTTTTCACCTCACTCCTCTGATCTACTGTAACAATGAAAAAGGTCAGAGGTGAAGGTCAGAGGTCAGAGGCTACCCACCCACCCCCAGCCTGTAGGCTATAGATCTAGAGGTACTATAGTTACCCCCGGTCCCCACTTTTCACCTTACCCCCCCTCTTCAATTAACCTGAATTGACCTTCAAAGATTCTCTCCTATTCGCACATAGAGCAGATTTGGTGATTGCGGTGCATCAAAAGATAGTCCATCTATTAAACTGTCTATATCTCCTCCAACTAAGTCAGCAAAACAATACCATATAATCAAGAGTTAACACTCCCGCTATGGATAAAGTATATCTACATTAAAATAAAAGGTGATAAAACATTTTATGGAGAGAAAATCATACTTGGTTTTGACGGTTATTTTATTTTCATGGCGTTCTTCATCCAAAACCGTCAATGTCACGGTTATCCAATTACCGTCACAGCCCTACATTCAACCAATATAAGTAATCGGATGCACAGTAAGCTCAACGTGGGGATAGGACAGGTATAAAGTGTAGACTACAGTGTGTAATCATGTCCATGCTAATTGCTAACCTCCTGGTGTCCACTGAAGGCTGCATGGTGCAGCGCCGTGCGCCCGGCCCGGTCTGACACGTTCACGTTGCTGAGGAGAGGGACCAGGGCCTCGGCACAGCGGACTGCCTTATTGGCCGCAGCGATGTGGAGCGGCGTTTGCCAGTTCTTGTCCCTGGCGTTCACGTCAGTAGAGTGTTTCAATAACACCTGGACAGCCTCCTACAGGAACACAGTTCAAATCATGTTCAACTTTGTTTAAAGTGCATTTAAAAATCACAACACACTTAACAGTCAAACACATATGCACAGGAGTGTGTGTGAGGGCTGACAGTATCAGTACACGTACCTCACTGCAGGAAGCCACGGCCCGGTGCAGAGGAGTGAGCCACTTGTTGTCTTTGGCATTTACTCTGGCTCCTGGGACACAGACAGAAAAACAGGTGACAGACTGACAGGGGGACAGACCGACAGGGGACAGACCGACAGGGGACAGACCGACAGGGGGACAGACCGACAGGGGACACATTCAGTGCCTAACAACACACTATACAATACAAGTAAAATGATATACAACATAATTCTGACAAAATAAATGACATACCTGTACACGAAGAGACAACACACAATAGCTTAGCCCTTGGTGCAGCCACAGCTCTCGGGCACCTGCGTGAGCACATAGAAAATCACTGTCTAATCAGAGACTTCAACACATTAGTTCCCACAATGAGTTAATCAACCTGCCCATCAACAATAAGCACTGGGACTACATAACAGAAGCCATAAAGTTGAATTTTTAAGTCACATGCCCACTGGGCTAGTTTGTTCCCACCACAACCCACCAGGATGATGTCTGAAGGAGCTAGAAAGTTCCCCTCTACCACTCCTGCCTCCCTCAACCGAGGTACAATATCTGCGCGCAGAGTAGTAGCCATGGACCCACTATCTAACATCCCCTTCAGCTCAACTTTATCCTGTACTAGCACAGTGGTGTAAAACAAACTGTCATTCTGAGTAATTCTCATTGTGTTCTGAAAAATGACTGTGTTGTTCTTGGGTACTGACTCACAAAAGTAAGAATAAACAGATTGGATATCATCATCAGTGGAGGAAAAATAAGAATGCCCCACATTGCCCTCCTCAGAACGGAGGCTTTCTAGTTTTCCTGAGACCTGCCAGTCTGTCCACATCCAGGGTTCTGTCGCTGCCCAGCCTCACTACAGTCAAAGCTCATGTGGCCCGGAGAAAAGCACTTGACGCACAGCTGGTGCATCTGACAGTGAGCTTTGGTCCAGTGATTAGTGCTTCCACAGTCAGAGCACTCATGCTGACGTTTGTGGAACTGTTTACGGGGCCCTCTACATTTAACATGTTTAAGTCATTTAGCAGACGCTCTTATCCAGAGCGACTTACAGTTAGTGCATACGTTACTTTTTTTTTTTTCATACCCCCCGTGGGAATCGAACCTACAACCCTGGCGTTTATTGGGGATTTATTATTCTCCTAAATTGATGGGATGACTAACTTAGAAAGAATGCATTCTTGACTGGGCTAATGTAGGTTGTGACACCTGGCAGGCTGTGATTGATGTGAAGAGCTGTTTTAGGGGGTAAAATGAGATAAGGATTGTTTCTCCAAATGCTAGACTATGCTGGTTCTTTGTGATCTGTGAACCTTCCTTGGACGTAGGAATGAGGTCTAAGGGAGCTGGCTCTTCTCACTATGACAGGTTGTTATGATAAACTTGTGCCTGGCTGAAGTGTGCAACAAATGGCGCCGAGGAGATGGGACCAACACCTGAACCAACGGATTGGCTGAGTAAAGTTAAAACCACACTCATTCCTTTACTCTAATTGGCCAGCAGAGAAGTGGGAAACTTTCTCTGTCAGAGTATTTGAGTATTGGATCTGAAACAATGTTTTAGTTCTCTGAAGTGCCCTGCGAGGTATTTCAAAGAGTCCGTATATACGAAACATCATATTTACCATTGAAGTTTTTTGCATTAATTAAAATAACTAGTATATCTTAGAAGTCGTGTTGACCTCTTTTGTTCCTAATACCAGATTTGAATTGACGCGACTTTGACAATTGGTGACCCCGACGTGATCTGGTAGAAGGGACTTCGCTGGATACTGTCCGGCCCATTTGGTCACCTCTTTCATCGAACCGTGTGTTTCACAAACTGCCCGGGCTTCTAAAAAGGTAAGCAGATACCTATTGTTAAATAACTAAAGATCTGCACATTGGCTTTATCCAAATTAATTTTGTGAAACACCTGTCTGATGTAAGTGAACTCAATTATGAAACTATTATGAGTAGATAAGCACAATATTGTGACATGCAAGCCTTTAGTAAATGTGATGTTTAAACCATGGTACCAGAGAGTATTGGTTCTACCGGCAAGGTCCGTGAGATACGGCTAGGTTCAGGAGACAATACTGACATCTACCGGCAAGGTCCGTAATTGCGACAATACGGCTAAGGTTCGGAAGATATAGGGAATAATTGGTTTAAATAATTGCTATCGGCAAGGTTCGTAACTACGACAGTACGACTAAGGTTCGAAGAATTATACCGGCAAGGTCCGTAACTGAGATACGGCTAGGTTCGGGAAATTTTTGATAATACTGGTGACTGGCAAGGTCCGTAACTAAGGGTTGCGGCTAGGTTCAGCACAGTGTTTTGAATAAAATAGACGCGGCTGTGTGCCCAAATAGATTGTGTGTGGAATATAAGTGTGTCATTTATGACTGTGTGACATATTTGACTGTATGATAGGATTATGACTGTGTATTGTGAGTGAGTGCGATAACTGTGTACTATTTTTGCTGTGTGATAACTGTATACTACGTTTAACTGTGTACCATTTTTGACTGTGAATACAAAGAATATTTTAAAACAGTAAATGATGAGAATTACAATTAGGAAATAAAGTTTAAAGTGTGCAAACGTTAACAAAAGACACCCATAGGAGGTACTATAAAAGTTAGACAGTGCGAGTGTTGTCGTATGCATGAAAGTGTGAATGATAAACCTGTATACCTTGATAGAAAACAAATTGGGAATCAAAAGACGTTTGTGGCTGTCCAAACGGTATAATTTGGGAATAAATGTTGGATTTGTGTTTACTCAAATCATATAACCCGTCAGTAACAATCGAAAACATGAAATGAAAAGTGATGAATGAGTGTGACTGAACTAAAACGTTTGAACTGATATATTTGAAATATAACATTTGATGTTTGACATAGCGTAATACTGCTTTTAAATAAGTAAATTGAAGTGATTTGGTGTGGCGTTTAATTTGATGTATCAACCATTGGTTAAATAATTGAAAAACTTGGGTTTATTCGTTCAATTTACCAATTGATGTGTGGCGTTTAATTTGATGTATCACCACATTGGTTAAATTATTGAAAAACTTGGGTTTATTCGTTCAATTTACCAATTGATGTGTGGCGTTTAATTTGATGTATCGCCACATTGGTTAAATAATTGAAACAATTGGGTTTATTCCTTCAATTTACCATTTGATGTGTGGCACTGTAAGAATACTGCTTTCAAACAATTAAGGTTGAAATAACCTGGCGCCGAGTTTAACTAATTAGGTGGGAATAATAGATAGATGTACTTTAAATAACTAAATAGCGGACGAATATTACAAATTAAAACGAAAAAAACATGACTACCAGCGGAGAAGCGGAAAGAATATTGAAGGCTCTAAAATCCACACTTGAAACAAACGGAGGAAAAGATGGAAAAGAATGGAGCAGGCGAGGAGAAAAACTTTATAGAGAATGGATAGACGATGGTTGTATACTGTCCCCCGATGGAGTGCCTGTAGAAGGCGAACCAGGGAGAATACTGGAGACGTTGAAACGGAAAACCCAGAAAGCAGAAGGCGAATGGAAAAGTGAAGGAGAGCCCCGCAGTGGCAAAATTAAAGACGCAATGGAGAAAGCAAAGCTAAAGGAGAGGATTGGCCTAGCAATGCTTGGAAAATTGAAGAAACTGTGTGCGGAGAAAACAGGACAAAAGGAAAGGACCCGTTTATACCCACCCTTACCAACAGCGCCACCACCATATGAAGACCACCCAAAAACAATGGCTCCGGTTCTGGATATAGCGGGAAAAGTCCACTATCAACAAAGGACAGATGAGGGGGAAGAAGGAGTGTGGGTCAGAAAGAGCGATATGACTGACAGAAGGGGAGAAGTGGATGGCGGGCGGCAGGTAGCTTAGTGGGTAAGAGCGTTGTGCCAGTAACCGAAAGGTCGCTGGTTCTAATCCCAGAGCCGACTAGGTGAAAAATCTGTCGATGTGCCCTTGAGCAAGGCACTTAACCCTAATTGCTCCTGTAAGTCGCTCTGGATAAGAGCGTCTGCTAAATGACTAAAAATGTAAAAAAAATGTAAATGTACTTCTAAAAGCTGCAAGAGCGCTAGAAAAAGGAGTGTTTGAACTGAGTAGAATTGAGGGAGAGACGGGGAACAGATGCGGAACAGAAGGAGGAGGGAGTATTTACGGTGACGGTGAGAGTGAGAAGGAAGAGAGAATGAGCCTAACTGGAGGAAACGTAAGAGGTGGTCTAGCCCAGGGGGAGTGGCAACGAAACAAGGATGCTGAAGAAGGGGAAAGGAGGGAGAGACTTGAGAGACAGAGAGATGAAGAACGACTGGAAGAGTTGAAGATGATAAAAGAGGAAGTACGACACCAGGAAGCACAATTGCAAAAGTAAAAAATGGAGCTCAAAGCGAACAAGAACGGAAGTGAAAGTGAACGCTCACCAGTAAGGGGACACTGTATTGACCTCAGAGATGAGGAGGAAAGAGGGAAACAACAAAAACTAATATGTGGAGCTTTTGATGGAGACATATGGGACAACAATGATGGACCTGCATACCATACCCGAGCCAGGGCCCAGTCCAGAGAAGGACACAAAGGGGGGCAGTACCCGTTGAGGGAGACCCCAGGGGGGGTCTCAGTTTACAAGCCATGGTCTCACAGAGACATACAGACACTGGTGGACAGTCTCCCCCAACCTGATGAATCTGGACACAGATGGGTGAAGTCTTTTGAGAGTCTCACAGCAGCGGATGAACTCACCATAGGTGATATGGTTACTGTAATGAACAGGTGTATGGGAGACCAGGAATGCAGAGAGATAATGACCTCTGGGGGACTGAGAGGGCAAGTGTGGTCGGCTACAAGATTTGACCCCCACCGCAGTGACGTATGGAATGTCATAAGGAGGAAGTATCCTACCCAGGCCAGACCCGAACTGATGAGAACTCTGATATTGAATGACGATGAAACCATACCAGCATACATGAAGAGGGCTAAGTGCCTCTGGAGGCAAGCATGGAATGAAGAACCAGGAAAAGACACCATGAAGCACCTCTTCCTGACAAACTGCTTGGGGGGACTCCCGGATCAGGCTCGAGCTGAATGTGAAAAAGTTGTGGCAATCACCGCAAAATCAATTCCGGAATTTACCGAGATAGCACAACACCATGTGGAACGATGGAGAGAGGGTAAGCGAAAGGAAGAGGATGAACTCAAACAACTTCAGAAAAAGGTTCTGAAGAAGCAACTGACAGAGGACAAGCCGGGAAAACAAATGGTGGTAACCAGTACCCCAACATCTAATCCTACCACTCCTGCACCCGGAAATGATACTACTGCTGCAGTTACTGCTGTAATACAGGCAATGACGGAAATGATGGCACCTTCTGGTCCTCCTGGATATGGTGCACCCGCATACCAGCAATCCTATATACCACCACGACAACAGGGATACACCCCTAGATACGCTGACCAAGGGTGTTTTAACTGTGGGATGCATGGCCACCTGGCAAGACACTGTTATCTCCCAAGACAGGGACAACAAAGAGGGAGGGGTTACATGGGACAGTCCAGAAGACAAGCACCGAGATACCAACAAGGATGGGGAAACTGGCAAGGAGGAGGAATGCCAGTCCAGCAGCACCAACCACCACAACAGCAGAACCGAAAACAAGACCCAGCAGTGCCTAACGCTGCCTTCCTGCCCAGCATGTCATGGCTGGGTGATGAACACAATTACCAATGAAGCTGCCCAGAAACCCATAAGGATCCCACCACCAACATTTACACTTTCCCACCAGGTTCAGAGCCGATAGTGACATGTTCGATTGGAGGAAGACAACATAATATGCTGATTGATACAGGATGTACATGGTCTTCTGTACAAGCAACATATCAACTCACTACCAAAACACAAGCTTTCTCTGGGGTTTCTGGGGCTATAATGAGAAAGCCATACACAGTTCCATTGGAGGTTGTATGGGATGACCAACAGGTTACCCATCAGTTTCTATACAACCCGGAATGCTCAATGGGGCTCATGGGGAGGGACCAGCTTTCCAAACTGGGATGTAGTATCTATTGTAACCAGGAGGGTTTACATGCATCCATCACGCCCATAGATGATCTCATGCCAGTAATCATGAAAAAACTCTCCGACCCCCCTCACATGCTATATGTGGGAACACACCTAAACGAGGAAGATGAGGAGGAAGCATATGTTTACTGGCTGAAGCTCATGGATACTGACCCTGATGCTCCCCGAGTATGCAGAGAGTTCCAACTATGGAAGGCCTGGATACAGACCTTAAATGCATACTATCCACCTGAGGACCCTCCGCACATGACAATGAACTATACCAGGGACTTGGATGAAGCCTGGGAGGAGGAAATGGACGATAGGCGCCCGATTGTGACCAGCAATTATATGTACATACTCAAAGAAGGAGTGGCTACCAGCTGCATGGTCATGGATGGAGACGTGGTACTCACAGACAAATGGTTTGCTCTTCCTAATGATTCTATGCCGCATGTTACCCTTCTCGTGGGATTTGGATATGAGGCAAGATCTCTGGGACCAGCGGTAAAGGCAGCAAGTTGCCTACGGTGGAACAAAACCTCTTGTTACAAAGTGGAAAGCGCATTCCTTGAGGGAAATCAAGTATGGAGAATTAAACTCAATGTGGATGATGTGTCAAAACCAGAGGTTGTGAGGAGATCACGTTACCATGGCAGGGAGATGACTGATCATCCGGATACTCCTAACATTTTCAATCAACTACCAGAGGAACTGTGGACAACAAGTGCTGAAGATGTGGGGCTGGTTGATGTAGAACCAGTGGTTGTCTCCATTCGAGAAGGAAGTGAACTCACTATCCCAGTTCACAAATCTCAATACCCTCTCAGTGAAGAGAAGACGAGGGGTATTGAGCCTACGATATCAGGACTCCAAAAAGGACAGGTTATATATCCAACCTGTTCTGTGTGGAATACACCCATCCTTCCAGTAAAGAAAGGTGACACTGGGAAATGGAGGATGGTGCAGGACTTCAGACCAATCAACGAAGTAACTGTACCAGATGTTCGACCTGTACCAGACCCATATCTGGCCTTACAGAACATTTCACCCACCCAAGATTGGTTTACAGTAGTGGATCTCGCCAATGCATTTTTCTGCATCCCATTACATCCAGAGTCCCAACCACTTTTTGCATTTACCTATAGAGGGCAGCAATTTACGTATTCCCGACTTCCACAAGGCTACCGTGATTCCCCGGGAATCTTCAACGCTATCCTGAAGAGCCACTTGGAAGAACTAACATTACCTGAGGGGGTGACACTACTCCAATACGTTGATGATCTTCTGTTGGCAGCACCCACTGCTGAGTCTTGTTTGCAGGCCACCAAGTCCCTTCTCCTGTTGGTGGCCAAAAAGGGATACAAGGTAAAGAAAGAGAAAGTGCAGTGCTGTCGGAGAAGTGTCCAGTTCCTGGGAAGAGTGCTGTCAGGGAAGGGACAAGCTGTGTCTGTGGCTCAGAGGACCTCCATCTTGGAACATCCCAAACCTACTACTGTACAACACCTTTTGTCATTTCTTGGCCTTACTGGATATAGCAGAACGCATGTGCCAGAATACTGTCTTAAAGTGGAACCACTGCGGGCAATCTTGAGAGAAGCAGGAAACAGAAACCTCACAGCAGTCCTTAAGTGGACTCCGGAAGCAGAGGCAGCTTTAATCCAACTCAAACAGATGCTGGCACAGGCTGAAGCACTGTCCTTACCCGATTACACCACGCCATTCTGTTTGGATGTTTCGGAGCAGGATGGTTATGTACATTCCATCCTGTATCAGAAACAAAAGGGGGAAAGAAGAGTGTTACACTACTATAGCGCGAAACTGGACAACATTGAAACAGGACAGACTGACTGTGCCAGACACATGGCTGCCATTGCAAAAGCTATAGGTAAAACAGCCCACATTGTGATGAGACATCCACTTGAAATCAATACAGATCATGGGGTGACCGCTTTTATAGGCTCCAAACTTTTCACAATGTCCAGTAAAAGAAAATCCAGCATAACAAAGGCCATCACTGCAAAGCACATTACATATGTGACAACAGCAACCAATATGACCGATGGTATGGGTTTTGGAGAACCACATGTCTGTGAGGATAGAGCAGCCAAACAGATTAAAGTCCGAATGGACCTGCAAAACTCACCCTTGGAGGGGAACAAAATCACCCTGTTCACTGATGGATGCTGCTACAGGTCAAAGGACCCAAAGGAAGGAAACACTGCTGCCTATGCAGTGGTGAAACAAGACACAGAAGGAGGACATTAAGTAATGGAAGCAGAGAAACTTGGTCCCAATGAAGCTTCAGCACAGTTAGCTGAACTTAGGCCGTTGAGGAGAGCTCTACAACTAAGTGAAGGAAAGAATGTGGACATCTACACAGACTCTGCCCATGCACATGGGATTGCACACATTGATGGACCACAATGGATGAGAAGAGGCTAGGCTAGATATTGCAAAAATCAGATATACAGACTACATGCAGGCACTAATTTCTCTTGTTGAAAGATTGTCTAAACAGGTGGTGGAAGTGCGCACTCCTGCTGTTGAAACCACGGACGAGAACAGAGACATCCTGGTGGGAGATTGGGTGAGAGTGAAGGTGCATTCCAGGAAGTGGACGGAGCCAAGGTGGGAAGGGCCTTTTCAGGTGAAAGAGGTATCAAGTCACTCGCTGAGGGTAAACACGAGTAAGAAGGACGTGTGGTACCACAGACCACATTGTGCCAAAGATATAGTTCCAGGAAGAACTCTAGATCAAGTACAACAGGACTTGGCTGCAGACGGGGAGGATGGTATGGTTACTAGCGGGGCTGGCCCTATGGGGAACAGTGACATCCAGTCAGTATCATAATATAGTCATTACCTTACAGGAAGGGGAATCTCAAGTGATGTCCCTAGAACCATGTAAGATCTGGTCATGGAGGAATAGGGCTAGTGGAATTGGGGACACTGGTTGCAATTGGAACCAGAAGGAAAACTGTAACAAAATGTATCCCCATGTGTTAAAGAGAAGTACTTATCTGTGTGGGGGAAAGTGGTGTCCATATTGGGATTTTATGATTACAAATGTTGGCACCTTCTGGGAATGGCGTAGAGGCTATCCATATGTAATAGGAGATGCTTCTAAAGCAGCTAGGTTTTCAATGATAAGGGGTGTGCAGGGGTCAAAAGGGGGTGCATGTAAAGGTGATGAAATCCTACTAACCATCCAAGACATTAAACTTACAGACGCAGGTGTGTACACCTTAGCAGCAGTACGATCCGGACCAGACACCATGGGTGTGTTCACCATCGTGGTCACACCCAAACCTGCAGCTGGGGAGAGACAGACCCAGTTGAACCACATCACCACATCACCACATCACCACATCACCACTCCAGGACCAGCTCAGCTTCAATCCACTAAGGTCCACTGGAGAGTTCATCAATGAGCTTGACGCCTTGATAAGTTCCTTTCCTGAGGATGGCTCACCCCTCACAGTTTTGGGGGATTTCAACCTCCCTATGTCCACATTTGACTCATTTCTCTCTGCCTCCTTCTTTCCACTTCTCTCCTCTTTTGACCTCACCCTCCCCCCCTACTCACAAGGCAGGCAATACGCTTGACCTCATCTTTACTAGATGCTGCTCTTCTACTAATCTCACTGCAACTCCCCTCCATGTCTCCGACCACTACTTTGTTTCCTTTTCTCTCTCGCTCTCCTCCCACACTACTCACTCTGCCCCTACACAGATGGTAATGCGCCGCCGCAACCTTCGCTCTCTCTCTCCCACTACTCTCTCCTCTTCCATCCTATCATCTCTTCCCTCTGCTCAATCCTTCTCCCTCCAATCTCCTGAGTCTGCCTCCTCAACCCTCCTCTCCTCCCTTTCTGCATCCTTTGACTCTCTGTGTCCCCTATCCTCCCGGCCGGCTCGGTCCTCCCCTCCAGCTCCGTGGCTTGATGACTCATTGCGAGCTCACAGAACAGAGCTCCGGGCAGCGGAGCGGAAATGGAAGAAAACTAAACTCCCTGCCGACCTGGCATCTTTTCACTCCCTCCTCTCTACATTTTCTTCATCTGTTTCTGCTGCTAAGGCCACTTTCTACCACTCTAAATTCCAAGCATCTGCCTCTAACCCTAGGAAGCTCTTTGCCACATTTTCCTCCCTCCTGAATCCTCCCCCCCCGCCCCCCCCCTCCTCTCTCTCTGTGGATGACTTCGTCAACCACTTTGAAAAGAAGGTTGACGACATTCGATCCTCGTTTGTTAAGTCTAATGACACTGCTGGTCCTACTCACACTGCCCTACCCTATGCTTTGACTTCTTTCTCCCCTCTCTCTCCAGATAAAATCCTGCGACTTGTGACTGCAGGCCGCCCAACAACCTGCCCGCTTGACCCCATCCCCTCCTCTCTTCTCCAGACCATCTCCGGTGACCTTCTCCCCTACCTCACCTTGCTGATCAACTCATCCTTGACCGCTGGCCATGTCCCTTCCGTCTTCAAGAGAGCGAGAGTTGCTCCCCTTCTCAAGAAACCAACACTCGATCCCACTGATGTCAACAACTACAGACCAGTATCCCTTCTTTCTTTTCTTTCCAAAACTATTGAGCGTGCCGTCTTTAGCCAACTCTCTTGCTATCTCTCAGAATGACCTTCTTGATCCAAACCAGTCAGGTTTCAGGACTGGTCATTCAACTGAGACTGCTCTTCTCTGTGTCACGGAGGCTCTCCGCACTGCTAAAGCTAACTCTCTCTCCTCTGCTCTTGTCCTTCTAGACCTGTCTGCTGCCTTTGATACTGTGAACCATCAGATCCTCCTCTCCACCCTCTCCGAGCTGGGCATCTCCGGCGCGGCTCACTCCTGGATTGCGTCCTACCTGACCGGTCGCTCCTACCAAGTGGCGTGGCGAGAAGCTGTCTCCGCACCACGTGCTCTCACCACTGGTGTCCCCCAGGGCTCAGTTCTAGGCCCTCTCCTTTTCTCCCTATACACCAAGTCACTTGGCTCTGTCATATCCTCACATGGCCTCTCCTATCATTGCTACGCTGACGATACACAACTAATCTTCTCCTTTCCCCCTTCTGATAACCAGGTGGCGAATCGCATCTCTGCATGTCTGGCAGACATATCAGTATGGATGACGGATCACCACCTCAAGCTGAACCCTGGCAAGACGGAGCTGCTCTTCCTCCCGGGGAAGGACTGCCCGTTCCAAGATCTCGCCATCACGGTTGACAACTCCGCTGTGTCCTCCTCCCAGAGTGCGAAGAGCCTAGGCGTGACCCTGGACAACACCCTGTCGTTCTCCGCCAACATCAAGGCGGTGACCCGCTCCTGCAGGTTCATGCTCTACAACATTCGGAGAGTACGACCCTGCCTTACACAGGAAGCGGCACAGGTCCTAATCCAGGCACTTGTCATCTCCCGTCTGGACTACTGCAACTCGCTGTTGGCTGGCCTCCCTGCCTGTGCCATTAAACCCCTACAACTCATCCAGAATGCCGCAGCCCGTCTGGTGTTCAACCTTCCCAAGTTCTCTCACGTCACCCCCCTCCTCCGCACACTCCACTGGCTTCCAGTTGAAGCTCGCATCCGCTACAAGACCATGGTGCTTGCCTATGGAGCAGTGAGGGGAACGGCACCTCTGTACCTTCGGGCTCTGATCAGTCCCTACACCCAAACGAGGGCATTGCGTTCATCCACCTCTGGCCTGCTGGCTCCCCTTCCTCTGCGGAAGCATAGTTCCCGCTCAGCCCAGTCAAAACTGTTCGCTGCTCTGGCACCCCAATGGTGGAACAAGCTCCCTCACGACGCCAGGACAGCGGAGTCACTCACCACCTTCCGGAGGCATTTGAAACCCCACCTCTTTAAGGAATACCTGGGATAGGATAAAGTAATCCTTCTACCCCCCCCCCCCCCAAATTGTAAAGTGGTTATCCTACTGGCTATAGGGTGAACGCACCAATTGGTGCGTCGCTCTGGATAAGAGCGTCTGCTAAATTACGTAAATGTGCCCTTGAGCAAGGCACCTAACCCTAATTGCTCCTGTAAGTCGCTCTGGATAAGAGCGTCTGCTAAATGACTAAAATGTAAAATGTAAAATGGGGGGAAGAGGGCATATCCTATGTTGACTTATGACAAGTTCATGGACTAGGGCCCTATAAAATAGGCGTTGCGGACCGAATCACGGAATCCAGACATTAAACCCAAATTCAACAATATTCAAACATTTATTGAACTTA
>NW_028164097.1:235000-237500 GCF_964263955.1 Coregonus lavaretus
GATATATATATATATATATATATATATATATATATATATATATATATATATATTGAGTCTTGTGGGGGTGGAAGAGGGCATATCCTATGTTGACTTATGACAAGTTCATGGACTAGGGCCCTATAAAATAGGCGTTGCGGACCGAATCACGGAATCCAGACATTAAACCCAAATTCAACAATATTCAAACATTTATTGAACTTAGTAGGAAATCAACTAAATCTATTCAACTTGTTAGAAAACATATTAATTTGCCCAAGCCAATCATAAGACATGAACAAAATGCATCAGTGATTGGTATTTCCATGAACTTTCTGAAAGGGCACAGGAATGCCCCTGTCTGTGTGCATGTGTGCGGTGCGCGCGTATGTCTACACTTTGTGTAGCCGTTAGCGATGATGCTAATGATAACCTTCTTCTGGTAGGGAAGGAATGGCTTTCCCCCAAAACCTTCGCAAGTAAATGTTAACTACAAAGTAGCCTATGCCTGCCTGGCAGAATTATACCGTGATCATTTGCATCACTCCAGTGGCCCCCCCCCCCCAAATTGTAAAGTGGTTATCCCACTGGCTATAGGGTGAACGCACCAATTTGCGAGTCGCTCTGGCTAAGAGCGTCTGCTAAATGACGTTAATGTGCCCTTGAGCAAGGCACTTAACCCTAATTGCTCCTGTAAGTCGCTCTGGATAAGAGCGTCTGCTAAATGACTAAAATGTAAATGTAAATTTGTCCTACAGCAACACCGCTTAACCAAACAAAGGTCTCTTCCTGGTGCACGCTTGCATTTAAGGGTAACTACACCCAAAAATCTAAATGTCTTCCATTTTTCCCAGACCTCAAAAATGGTCACCTGATAGGGTTTAAACATTGTTGTGGACATAGAACATCCAATTGTGCTGTTTTGCTATTAAAAAGGTGTACTTTTGAGAGCGAAAACCTGCCAAAACAGGGACAAACGGTCAACGGGGAAATCTAAACGGAGAAAAGGGAACTTGGGAATTAACGGAATCAGGCAAAACATTGAAGGGATTTTATAGTGCCCTAATGGACTACAGACATTGACAGTCTCCTAGACTAAAAACAAAGGCTGTATGTACTGCCTACATTTTGAGGGAAACGCAATGTCCATTATTTGATTTGATCAGGGCAGGGCAGGGCAGCACACACAAACTGCATTTAGTCCAATAACAATCCATGATATTATTAGGGTGATAAATAAAAGGCAATTGCTCCATGACACAAGAGCACGCACTACTGGGACAAAAAGCTTACAGCACCTGGTATTCCCAGGAGGTCTCCCATCCAAGTACTAACCAGGCCCGACCCTGCTTAGCTTCCGAGATCGGACGAGATCGGGCGTATTCAGGCTGGTATGGCCGTAAGCGAGGGAGCAACTCTTGGTACACTATATAAAGTCAATGTGTCACTCACTCTGAACGAGACACAGAAAAGTATCCACTTTATGACACAGACTGAAGAAGCTCAAACCTTGCTTACATTTCCAAGATATATATATATATATATATATATATATATATATATATATATATATATTGAGTCTTGTGGGGGTGGAAGAGGGCATATCCTATGTTGACTTATGACAAGTTCATGGACTAGGGCCCTATAAAATAGGCGTTGCGGACCGAATCACGGAATCCAGACATTAAACCCAAATTCAACAATATTCAAACATTTATTGAACTTAGTAGGAAATCAACTAAATCTATTCAACTTGTTAGAAAACATATTAATTTGCCCAAGCCAATCATAAGACATGAACAAAATGCATCAGTGATTGGTATTTCCATGAACTTTCTGAAAGGGCACAGGAATGCCCCTGTCTGTGTGCATGTGTGCGGTGCGCGCGTATGTCTACACTTTGTGTAGCCGTTAGCGATGATGCTAATGATAACCTTCTTCTGGTAGGGAAGGAATGGCTTTCCCCCAAAACCTTCGCAAGTAAATGTTAACTACAAAGTAGCCTATGCCTGCCTGGCAGAATTATACCGTGATCATTTGCATCACTCCAGTGGCCCCCCCCCCAAATTGTAAAGTGGTTATCCCACTGGCTATAGGGTGAACGCACCAATTTGCGAGTCGCTCTGGCTAAGAGCGTCTGCTAAATGACGTTAATGTGCCCTTGAGCAAGGCACTTAACCCTAATTGCTCCTGTAAGTCGCTCTGGATAAGAGCGTCTGCTAAATGACTAAAATGTAAATGTAAATTTGTCCTACAGCAACACCGCTTAACCAAACAAAGGTCTCTTCCTGGTGCACGCTTGCATTTAAGGGTAACTACACCCCAAAATCTAAATGTCTTCCATTTTTCCCAGACCTCAAAAATGGTCACCTGATAGGGTTTAAACATTGTTGTGGACATAGAACATCCAATTGTGCTGTTTTGCTATTAAAAAGGTGTACTTTTGAGAGCGAAAACCTGCCAAAACAGGGACAAACGGTCAACGGGGAAATCTAAACGGAGAAAAGGGAACTTGAGAATT
>NW_028164097.1:242500-245000 GCF_964263955.1 Coregonus lavaretus
GTGGCCCCCCCCCCCCAAATTGTAAAGTGGTTATCCCACTGGCTATAGGGTGAACGCACCAATTTGCGAGTCGCTCTGGCTAAGAGCGTCTGCTAAATGACGTTAATGTGCCCTTGAGCAAGGCACTTAACCCTAATTGCTCCTGTAAGTCGCTCTGGATAAGAGCGTCTGCTAAATGACTAAAATGTAAATGTAAATTTGTCCTACAGCAACACCGCTTAACCAAACAAAGGTCTCTTCCTGGTGCACGCTTGCATTTAAGGGTAACTACACCCAAAAATCTAAATGTCTTCCATTTTTCCCAGACCTCAAAAATGGTCACCTGATAGGGTTTAAACATTGTTGTGGACATAGAACATCCAATTGTGCTGTTTTGCTATTAAAAAGGTGTACTTTTGAGAGCGAAAACCTGCCAAAACAGGGACAAACGGTCAACGGGGAAATCTAAACGGAGAAAAGGGAACTTGGGAATTAACGGAATCAGGCAAAACATTGAAGGGATTTTATAGTGCCCTAATGGACTACAGACATTGACAGTCTCCTAGACTAAAAACAAAGGCTGTATGTACTGCCTACATTTTGAGGGAAACGCAATGTCCATTATTTGATTTGATCAGGGCAGGGCAGGGCAGGGCAGCACACACAAACTGCATTTAGTCCAATAACAATCCATGATATTATTAGGGTGATAAATAAAAGGCAATTGCTCCATGACACAAGAGCACGCACTACTGGGACAAAAAGCTTACAGCACCTGGTATTCCCAGGAGGTCTCCCATCCAAGTACTAACCAGGCCCGACCCTGCTTAGCTTCCGAGATCGGACGAGATCGGGCGTATTCAGGCTGGTATGGCCGTAAGCGAGGGAACAACTCTTGGTACACTATATAAAGTCAATGTGTCACTCACTCTGAACGAGACACAGAAAAGTATCCACTTTATGACACAGACTGAAGAAGCTCAAACCTTGCTTACATTTCCAAGATATATATATATATATATATATATATATATATATATATATATATATATATATATATATATGAGTCTTGTGGGGGTGGAAGAGGGCATATCCTATGTTGACTTATGACAAGTTCATGGACTAGGGCCCTATAAAATAGGCGTTGCGGACCGAATCACGGAATCCAGACATTAAACCCAAATTCAACAATATTCAAACATTTATTGAACTTAGTAGGAAATCAACTAAATCTATTCAACTTGTTAGAAAACATATTAATTTGCCCAAGCCAATCATAAGACATGAACAAAATGCATCAGTGATTGGTATTTCCATGAACTTTCTGAAAGGGCACAGGAATGCCCCTGTCTGTGTGCATGTGTGCGGTGCGCGCGTATGTCTACACTTTGTGTAGCCGTTAGCGATGATGCTAATGATAACCTTCTTCTGGTAGGGAAGGAATGGCTTTCCCCCAAAACCTTCGCAAGTAAATGTTAACTACAAAGTAGCCTATGCCTGCCTGGCAGAATTATACCGTGATCATTTGCATCACTCCAGTGGCCCCCCCCCCCAAATTGTAAAGTGGTTATCCCACTGGCTATAGGGTGAACGCACCAATTTGCGAGTCGCTCTGGCTAAGAGCGTCTGCTAAATGACGTTAATGTGCCCTTGAGCAAGGCACTTAACCCTAATTGCTCCTGTAAGTCGCTCTGGATAAGAGCGTCTGCTAAATGACTAAAATGTAAATGTAAATTTGTCCTACAGCAACACCGCTTAACCAAACAAAGGTCTCTTCCTGGTGCACGCTTGCATTTAAGGGTAACTACACCCAAAAATCTAAATGTCTTCCATTTTTCCCAGACCTCAAAAATGGTCACCTGATAGGGTTTAAACATTGTTGTGGACATAGAACATCCAATTGTGCTGTTTTGCTATTAAAAAGGTGTACTTTTGAGAGCGAAAACCTGCCAAAACAGGGACAAACGGTCAACGGGGAAATCTAAACGGAGAAAAGGGAACTTGGGAATTAACGGAATCAGGCAAAACATTGAAGGGATTTTATAGTGCCCTAATGGACTACAGACATTGACAGTCTCCTAGACTAAAAACAAAGGCTGTATGTACTGCCTACATTTTGAGGGAAACGCAATGTCCATTATTTGATTTGATCAGGGCAGGGCAGGGCAGGGCAGCACACACAAACTGCATTTAGTCCAATAACAATCCATGATATTATTAGGGTGATAAATAAAAGGCAATTGCTCCATGACACAAGAGCACGCACTACTGGGACAAAAAGCTTACAGCACCTGGTATTCCCAGGAGGTCTACCCATCCAAGTACTAACCAGGCCCGACCCTGCTTAGCTTCCGAGATCGGACGAGATCGGGCGTATTCAGGCTGGTATGGCCGTAAGCGAGGGAGCAACTCTTGGTACACTATATAAAGTCAATGTGTCACTCACTCTGAACGAGACACAGAAAAGTATCCACTTTATGACACAGACTGAAGAAGCTCAAACCTTGCTTACATTTCCAAG